>NC_077233.1:18717897-18826133 GCF_027887165.1 Monodelphis domestica
GAGCCAGGCCTGGAGATCCTGGGTCCAAATCTGGCCTCAGACATTCCTAGCTATGTGACTGTGGACAAGTCAAGTCACCCCTGCTGCCTAACCCTCCCCACTCTTCTGCTATGGAACCATAGTATTGATTCTAAGGTGGAAGGTAAGGGTTAAAAACATCAGGGTGGGGGAGGAGGGCAGTCCTCTAGCGGGTGCTCTGTAGAAGGGGCGTGGGAACTCTGCCTGGTTGCCCATGATGGCACAAGGGGTTGGCAGGTGCTTGGCTGACATCTTCATAAGCCCTGTGCCCAGCCTGCCCTGGTGCTAATGGTCCAGGAAAGCTGGTCTGGGAGGAACTGCTGTTGCTGCCTCTCAGCCATCCCCTTCCTCCACTGGGCGCTCGCTGGGCATCGCTCTAACATCAGATTGTCAGAATTTGCTGGGGATTGCCACTGACCTTGCTGGCTTCCCATTTTGTTTTAATTATACTTTATTCTTTCCTGGCCTCCCCTTCCTCAATCCTTACTTTTTTTTTTTTAACCCCTCACCTTCCGTCTTGGAATCAATACTGTGTATTGGCTCCAAGGCAGAAGAGAGGTAAGGGCTAGGCAATGGGGGTAAAGTGACTTGCCCAGGGTCACACAGCTGGGAAGTGTCTGAGGTCAGATTTGAACCCAGGACCTCCCATCTCTAGGCCTGGCTCTCCATCCACTGAGCTACCCAGCTGTCCGCCTCACTTTTTTTTAAACCCTTCCCTTCCATCTTAGATTCAATCCTCTGTGCTGGTTCTAAGGCAGAGGAGCAGTGAGGTGAAGTGACTTGTCCAGGGACCCCCAACCAGGGGGTCTTGGAGGCCAGATTTGAACCCTGGATCTCCGTCTCAGTCCATTGAGGTGCCCTGCTGCCCAGTAGTTAGATGATTATCACAGCAGGATTCTCGTCACGGAGCCCAGACGTGGTGCCGTGTGGAGATTCTGTCCTTGCTCCTTCCTCGTCTTGGTTGTGGTGAGTTGCTGCTGTCAACCCAGGCCTCGAGCCTCATCATGGCTCCTGGGGTCCATGCAGGCTCTGAGCTGTGAGGGCCGGAGCCCGGGATCCGAGGGGCCAAGGGGAGTCGCTTCTTGGTCCTGTGGGGGCTCGCGGGGAGGCTGGATTTCGCTACTGGTATTAATTACTGAGGCTGTTGGGGGCTCCGAAGGCAGGAACATTGAGCTCAGACTGGAGGCTGATTTGAAGGGTCACCAGCGACCCAGCGTGAGGGCCTCCTTCTCGGCCCAGACTGTCCGGCGGGAGGGGGCAGCCCTGAGGATCCGGGTGCCCCGGGCCAGCCTGTGCTTGGGCCCTGCCCCCGGGGCTGGGGGGGCGGCGGGGGGCCCTTTGTGGAGGCCGCCATGCCGGATGGCTGGTAAGCAGGAATGTGGTTCCCGTGTCAGAGGTCGTGCGCGGGGCCGGTTGCCAGGCCGGGCAGCTGCCGCAGCGTGGGCCTGGCTCAGTCTGGCCTCAGCCCTGCCCAGCCATGTGACCCTGGCTGAGTCACCTCCCCCGACGGCCCCCGAAGAGCTGGCTGCGGGCCGGCGCCTGGCAGTGAGCCCCAGACTTGTTACAGGGGTTATGCCTCGGACAGAGGAGAGCCCGTTTGGGGGAGGCCCCAAGGCCGGGCTTGGCTGGGCGGAGGTGGCCGGGCCGGTGGGATGGCCAGCAAGACCAGACTCGAGGGGACACGTTACGGGCTGGGGCCGTATCGGGGGGCCTTAAAGCCCGGAGTGGATGGGACGGCCAAGAAGTCTCGGGTCCTCCCGGCCCGGCCCAAAGTTTATGTGGTCGCCATCCTCCCCGTCGCCGGGGCTGCCCATCGCCGCTGGGGACTTTGCTGGGTCTCCTCGTGAGCCACGTGCTGGGATTCTCTGAAACCTCATTGGGGTCTTGGTTTTGTCGTGCGTGTGTGTGCGTGCACACACGTGTGTACATGTGCGTGTGTGGGTGTTGTGCGAGCCTGTGTGTAGTGTGCATGTGCGCACATGGGTGTGTTGGTGTGCACATGGGTGTGTTTGTGTGTGCGCACATGGGTGTGTTTGTGTGTGCGCATGTGGGTGTGTTTGTGTGTGCGCACATGGGTGTGTTTGTGTGTGCGCACATGGGTGTGTTTGTGTGTGCACACGTGGGTGTGTTTGTGTGTGCGCACATGGGTGTGCGGGGATCCTGCCCAGGCCGGGGGCGGCGTGGCTCGTCCGGGCTCTCCCAGTGAGACTGTTTCAGCGCAGGCTCTTCTGCTTCCTTTTCAGGAGTACATCATCCGCGTGCAGAGAGGAATCGCCATAGAGAACAGCTGGCAGGTAAGGCAGGTTGGGAGCCCCGAGCACCGGGGCGCCCCTCTCCCCCATCGATGTGCCCCTCCCCCATCGAGCTCTGCTGGGGGCACAAAAATAGTCTCCAGGAATTCCTTTTCAAGCAATTCCTAGAACCTAAGAACAGAGGGCGGAAACGGCTTTTCCCCTTTATTTCCGAGAGCACTTCCCGTTCTGGGCAGCCGCCCAGGCCCGCCGCCACCATCCCCCTCCATCCCCCGCCTCGGAACCTTCCTGAGGCACCCACGGGAGGCTTGTCCCCCGGGGATCCCCCCCCCCCCCCATCTACCGGCTGCTGCCTCTGTCGTCATGGCGAGAAAGAGGCCCGAGACGGGCAGAGACGGACGGACAGAGTCACAGACAGACCCAGAGACAGACCCAGAGATGCAAACAGAAAGACAGACAGACAGAGAGCCTGGAAGAGTGAGCTGCGGTCATTTCTGCCTGCCCACTCTAGAATCCCTCTTGTCCTGGGGCCCCTCGTCCCCAGTGGGGATGGGGAGGTCTTAACAGGGGCGCTGGGCTGGCCAAGGATCCCCCTGAGCTCTCTCGCTGTCTCTGCCTCTCCTGTCTGTCTGTCCCCTCCTTTCTCCCCTTCCCTCTCCCCTCCTCCTTTCTCTTCTCCCCCCTCTCCCCCCCCCCTTTCCCCCTCCCTCCCCCTCCCCCTTCCCCCTTTTCCCCCTCCCTCCCTCCCCCTCCCCCTTTCCTTCTCTCTCTGAATTGTCCCGAGTCACACGCATGTGGTGGGGCTAGTGAGGGCTGCTGAAGCCGCTTCCTCTGAGAAAAGGGAAGCGGCCCGTTGTGGCTTGGAGTAGAGAAAGTCTTCCTGAGGCACTCCTCCCCCCCCCCCCCCCCCGCCCGCCCCATGAGCCCCCCAGCAGCCTCTCTGTCCGTCTGTCTGTCCGTCCGTCCCTTCGGACCCTCGGGGCACCCTGGGCTCGGCCCTCCGCTTGGCCTTAATCAAGTGCTTTTCCTCCATTCACTTTCCTGTCTGAAAACAGCCAGGTTTTGCCTTGGCCTCGTCGTCCCTTCAGGCCGCTCTCTTGGGCTCTTTCCTGTCCTCTTCTGTCCCCCCGTCCAGTTTTCAGGCCCCCCTTTCCTGAGACTCCCCCACGCCTGGTCGGGGTGGCCGCGGCGCCTTCTCTGGGCCGCTCTTTGGGCCTCTCCTCCTCGAGGCCTCGGTGCCAGCAGGGGAGGCGGCCGTGGGACAGCCGACAGGATGATGATGTAGAGACAGGAAGAACTGAATTTGAATCCTGCCCTGCCTCGGGCCAGACAGAGGAGGAGCCCCCGCTCAGCTTGGAGGGAGGCGGGTCTCCCCCCCCCCCCCCCCCAGCCCGGCAGACAGCTGCGAGATCGCCAGGGGAGGCTCCGCTCTGCATCTCTGCTCATGCCCGTCCCCGGCGCCACTGTGCCTCGGGCTGTCTGCCGCCTCCTCCAGGGCCCTCAGTTCCCTCCTCTGCAAAGTGGCCTCCCAGGTCCCCCCCAGGCGCCTAGGGCAGTGCGGAGTCCCCGGCGGGTGCTGCCGCTGTGTCATGCCCTGCTCTTGTCCCCACAGATCGTGAGACGATACAGTGACTTCGACTTACTCAACAGCAGCCTGCAGGTGAGTGCCGGGCAGGGCCGGGGCCTCGGGGGGAGTCTATTGGCTGCATCTGACGCCCAGCGAGGAAAGGAACCCCCAGAGGGGACCCGGGGGCGGCCAGTGGCCTTCCACGCCTGCCCCCACGCCCAGATGGGTTCTGAGACATCGGGGCACCGGGAGGGCCAGGGCTGGGGAGACGAGGACCACCTTGACCCCCCAAGCCTGACTGTGTGCCCGGGCGCAGCATCTGCGTGTTCTGTGGGCATCTGCACCCCCTCCCGCCCAGGCCCTCGCCGGATCAGCCCCGCAGACAGCCTTCTCCCCAGCAGCGTCCGAGAGAGGACGGGAAGCCGCTGAGGATGGGGACCGAGAGGATGCGATGGGCTCCGGTGTTGGGGACCTCTTGGCTCCAAGGGCAAGGCTGGAATCTGCAGGGGAGACAAAGGGTGCGCCGGAGACCGGTGCCAGCGAGTGGAGACCATGCAGCAAGCGTGGGAATGGCATGGGCAAGCTTGCGGCCTCAAGGAGTCGGGGGAGACGAGATCCACGAGGCACATGCGGGGATGGGGGAGGTGGGAGACAGGGAGGAGCCCCCAGGAGGCAGGCAGGGCTTGGCCACTGTAAGATAATTTTAGCATTGTGACTTGAAAAATCTAAATTAATTGGTCACCAGGGGAAATCCCCAATAATAAAATACCCAAGTCAGCTGGAAATGATGGTGATTTTAATTAATAGAGAAAGAGGGAATTAAGGAGAAGAGAGAGAGAGAGAAAAGAGTTAGTTCATTTAAACTGCTCCAGTTCAGGCTGAGCCAGGCAGGAGTTAAAGGCCTTGGCCAAAGTGCCCTCCCTGAGCCCAAGGGAAAGGAAGTCAGTCTTATCACTCACCACGAGACCGTCTCAAGGAAGCTGTCTGAGGGAGATCCTCCAGACTCAGTTCCAGTCCTGAACTCACCTTTTTGCTGCTCATCTAGACCTCCTTTTAAAAAACTTTTCTCTTATGTCACCTCCCCTAGATTTTCATGTCTACCAATCACAGTAGACACTTTTTCCCAGGACTGCCCATTCTTAGTTCTCACCACTCTTTAGTTCTCACCTTCTCTGGTTAGATTTTATCTTCTGAGGTACTTCACACCTCTTTGTTAAACTCATCTTTTGTGAGTTACTTGACCTTTTTGTGATTAATTTAACCTTTTCAGGTACTTAACACCTTTTTGTATTAGATCTAAAAATAGACTTAATTTAAGGTCTAGCTTCACTATAAGGTTTGCGTTAAGTACCTTCATTGTTCAATTGGGAGTTTACAACTTTATCTTCCCCTAAAGTATGTCTGAGTATGGGTGGAGTAATGTAAAGTTCACACCACGGTGGGTGAGGAGACCCATCCGTGCTGTTCAGGGGCATGACCTCGCACTCAGGGCAGTGTGGAGCCAAAGAGGGTGAAGGAGGAGAGTCCAGCCCCGGGGGATGGCCTGGAGCCGGGGGGCCGGGATGAGAGGGGGCCAAGGTCGACAACCACCTCCACTCTGAACCTCCCTGTGGCCATACCAGGCCCCTCGTCGGGGGGCGGGCAGTGCCTCCCCAGTGCTTGGCATGGTGCCCGGCACACAGCAGGGACTTGATAAGTGTTTAGCAGAGCATCTCTGAATGCACCTGAGCTCCGGCCCAGAACAATGCGAGCGTCGAGGGGAGGAAGCCCGCTTCTGCCGGGGACAGAGAGAGTTGCGGATGGACACGGGCAGGCTTGTCCCCTGCCGTTCTGTGGAAAGAAAAAGACGTGGCGTGGGCTGGGCACGAGGCTGGGCCCTGATGATGGCGCCTCAGAAGCCGCCCATCCCTGCCTCGGGCAGCTGGAGGGCTCTTTGCTTTCCTGGCTGCCTGCTATGGAGGCTGGAAACATCCCTGTAAAGATCTGATGAACAAATAAGAGAACTGAAGCCCAGAGCCCAGAGCCCGGAGCCTGGAGCCTGAAGCCCAGAGCCCAAAGCCCGGAGCCCGAAGCCCAGAGCCCAAAGCCGGGAGCCTGAACCCCAAGCCCAGAGCCCCAAACCTGGAGCCCAAAACCTGAAGCCTGGAGCCCGGAGCCCGAAGCCCAGAGCCCAGAGCCCAAAACCTGAACCCCAAGCCCAGAGCCCAAAACCTGGAGCCCAAAACCTGGAGCCCGGAGCCTGGAGCCCGGAGCCTGGAGCCTGAACTCCAAGCCCAGAGTCCAAAGCCTGGAGCCCAAAACCTGAAGCCTGGAGCCCAGAGCCCAAAGCCGGGAGCCTGAACCCCAAGCCCAGAGCCCAAAGCCTGGAGCCCAAAACCTGGAGCCCGAAGCCCGGAGCCCAAAACCTGAACCCCAAGCCCAGAGCCCAAAACCTGGAGCCCAAAACCTGAAGCCTGGAGCCCGGCGCCCGAAGCCCAGAGCCCAAAGCCGGGAGCCTGAACCCCAAGCCCAGAGCCCCAAACCTGGAGCCCAAAATCTGAAGCCTGGAGCCCGGAGCCCGAAACCCAGAGCCCAGAGCCCAAAACCTGAACCCCAAGCTCAGAGCCCAAAACCTGGAGCCCAAAACCTGAAGCCTGGAGCCCGGCACCCGAAGCCCAGAGCCCAAAGCTGAGAGCCTGAACCCCAAGCCCAGAGCCCAAAACCTGGAGCCCAAAACCTGAACCCCAAGCCCAGAGCCCAAAACCTGGAGCCCAAAACCTGAAGCATGGAGCCCGGCGCCCGAAGCCCAGAGCCCAAAGCCGGGAGCCTGAACCCCAAGCCCAGAGCCCAAAGCCTGGAGCCCAAAACCTGAAGCCCAGAGCCCAAAACCTGAAGCCTGGAGCCCGAAGCCCAGAGCCCAAAACCTGAAGCCTGGAGCCTGGATCCCGGAGCCTGGAGCCTGAACCCCAAGCCCAGAGTCCAAAGCCTGGAGCCCAAAACCTGAAGCCTGGAGCCCAGAGCCCAAAGCCGGGAGCCTGAACCCCAAGCCCAGAGCCCAAAGCCTGGAGCCTGGAGCCCGGCGCCCGAAGCCCAGAGCCCAAAGCCAGGAGCCTGAACCCCAAGCCCAGAGCCCAAAGCCTGGAGCCCAAAACCTGGAGCCCAAAACCTGAAGCCTGGAGCCCGGCGCCCGAAGCCCAGAGCCCAAAGCCGAGAGCCTGAACCCCAAGCCCAGAGCCCAAAGCCTGGAGCCCAGAGCCCAAAACCTGAAGCCTGGAGCCCGGCGCCCGAAGCCCAGAGCCCAAAGCCAGGAGCCTGAACCCCAAGCCCAGAGCCCAAAGCCTGGAGCCCAGAGCCCAAAACCTGAAGCCTGGAGCCCGGCGCCCGAAGCCGAGAGCCTGAACCCCAAGCCCAGAGCCCAAAGCCTGGAGCCCAAAACCTGAAGCCCAGAGCCCAAAACCTGAAGCCTGGAGCCCGGCGCCCGAAGCCCAGAGCCCAAAGCCGAGAGCCTGAACCCCAAGCCCAGAGCCCAAAGTCTGGAGCCCAGAGCCCAAAACCTGAAGCCTGGAGCCCGGCGCCCGAAGCCCAGAGCCCAAAGCCGAGAGCCTGAACCCCAAGCCCAGAGCCCAAAGCCCGGAGCCCAAAACCTGAAGCCTGGAGCCCGAAGCCCAGAGCCCAAAACCTGAAGCCTGGAGCCTGGATCCCGGAGCCTGGAGCCTGAACCCCAAGCCCAGAGTCCAAAGCCTGGAGCCCAAAACCTGAAGCCTGGAGCCCAGAGCCCAAAGCCGGGAGCCTGAACCCCAAGCCCAGAGCCCAAAGCCTGGAGCCCAAAACCTGGAGCCCGGAGCCCGAAGTCCGGAGCCCCGGGGGTGGGCTGGCAGCGCTGGAGCTTCCTTCTAGAGAAGTTTCTTTCTCAAGTAAAGGAAGTTGTGTGACGGGGCGCCGAAGCAGCCATGAAACCGGCAAAGCGTACATTCACGGCCGACCGTGATAGACATTCCTTCGGCGGGCCGAGAGGGGCCGTCTGTGCGGCTCCCCCGTCCGTGCGGCCCTGCACTCGCACTCGGCACCGGATGGGCTGAATTCTCGGATGTGGGCGGCTTCGAGGGCAGCTTCTTGGCTGTCTGGGCTTCCTCTCCTCCGCCGTTCCGGGCTGAGATGCCTGAAAACGGAGAAGAGCGTCCCTAGGATCAAGTGAAGCGGGCCGCCTTCGGGTCCCCTTCGGTGAGGACTTCTGGGGAGGCTGGCCGAGGGGGGCAGAGCCCGGAGCTCCCGGAACAGATGGCTCCGGAGGAGGGGGACGCGCCAGCCTTGTGCGGTTCTTTCTTTTTCCTTGGGGGGGGGGGTCGAGTGCTCTTGGCGCGCCTTGACTCGTCGGTCCCTCGGCCGGCCGTCACCGACATCTCTGCTTGGCCGGCTGCGCTTTCAACAGTGCAGCCCTTCGGGGGGGACCTTCCCAACAGTGGCTGAAGGCCCGGACGGCGCTGAGGAGCCTTCAGAGCACTGTCCAAAGGAAGAGGGAAGCTCGTAGGGCCTCCGCAGTCCCGAGTGGTCCGGGCGGGGGTGGGGGGCCTCTGCCCTGCCGGTCTCCAGCTTTCCGCCGGGCCGGCGGCGGGCGGGCTCATGGCTTTCCCTGTTCTGTCCAAGATTTCCGGGCTGAGCCTGCCTCTTCCTCCCAAAAAACTGATCGGCAACATGGAGCGCGAGTTCATCGCCGAGCGGCAGAAGGGCCTCCAGCGCTATCTCGACGTCATCACCACCAACCACCTGCTGGCCAACTGCGAGCTGGTGAAGAAGTTTCTCGACCCCAACAACTATTCCGCCAACTACACCGGTGAGTGCTGCCGGCGGAGGACGCCGTGGGGGGAGACCAGGCCTGGAGCGCCCCGCTTCTCTCGGGCCGGGCCACTTTTGTGGCCCCGGGGCCCCTTGGGTGGCAGCACGTCCTGGCACCGGAGGCCTTTGGCGGCCCAGATCCCCAGCCCCGTCCTGGCCGTCCCCGCTCTCTGTACCCCCGTGGTCCTTACCTGGAGTGGGATCCCTCCTCCTCTTGTCTCTCCTGGTCGGCCCCTCCGCCTCCTCCAGGAAGCCTTCCCTGCGAATCCTCTCCTTCCCCATTTGACTCGGAGGAGGCCAGGCTGGCTGCTCGGCATTCGCTCTGAAAGCACTTCAAGGCTGGGCGGCGATGCCGTGGGGGGTTGTGGGCTGGCGGGCCTGACGTCCGGGTTCTAGCTTAGACGTTACTCCTGGTGGGCCCCAGCCGAGGGAGTCCGTTTCCTCGTTCTCTGGGAAGGGGCAGGGGCCGCAGCCGGCCTGCAGCGGGGTCCTGGGTTCCAGTCTGGTCTCAGACCCTTCCCAGCCCCCTGCCGGCCCCTTGCCTGCCCTTACGGCGTCCATCCTAGGGCGGAAGGTGAGGGAGCAGAGGCTGACCCGCCTCTTGCCGCGGGCCGCTGCCAGGCACTAACACTTCCCCCATCTTTGCAGAGATTGCCTTGCAGCAGGTCTCCATGTTCTTTCGCTCAGAGCCCAAATGGGAGGTGGTGGAGCCCCTGAAGGACATAGGTGAGTCCCGCCCCTCCCCCTGGGGCCCTGGAAGCCAGGGGTCCTGGGTTCCGATCCACCCTCAGACACTGTCCCCCCTCCCACCCCCAAACCCCCAGGGCTTTCCGAAGCTCTTTCCACATAGGATCTCACTTCTTCCTGCCAGCAGCCCAGGAGGCAGGCACTGCTGATGTCCCCATTTTATAGCTGTAGAAACTGAGGCAGGCTGTGGGGCCATGACTAGGGCAGGGTTCCCCGATGGGAATAGGGGGTGGGGAGCTCTCGTGAGGCATAGAGCGAGATCCAGCCAGGGACGTCACTGACTGGGGCCTCCTCTGGGGAAGCCTCTGAGGCCGACCTCCAGAGCGGACCCCAAGGGGGGTCCCGTCACCCCGGGACGGCCGGGCCAGGCCTGACACAGCATCTGTGCTTCTCTCCCCCGATGCCCGCCTGCCAGGCTGGAGGATCCGTAAGAGATATTTCCTCATGAAGAGCAAGAACCAGCCCAAGGAGCGGCTCGTGCTCAGCTGGGTACGTGGCGGGGCCCGCAGGGGCCGGCCGGGAGTCGGGCCGGGAGTTAGGCTAGGCCAAGAGTTAGCCTAGGCTGGGAGTCAGGCTAGGCCAAGAGTCAGCCTAGACCGGGAGTCAGGCTAGGCTGGGCGTCAGGCCGGGAGTCAGGCTAGGGCAGGAGTCAGGCTAGGCTAGGAGTCGGGCCGGGAGTCAGGCTAGGCCAAGAGTTAGCCTAGGCTGGGAGTCAGGCTAGGCCAAGAGTCAGCCTAGACCGGGAGTCAGGCTAGGCTGGGCGTCAGGCCGGGAGTCAGGCTAGGGCAGGAGTCAGGCTAGGCTAGGAGTCGGGCCGGGAGTCAGGCTAGGCCAAGAGTTAGCCTAGGCTGGGAGTCAGGCTAGGCTGGGCGTCAGGCCGGGAGTCAGGCTAGGGCAGGAGTCAGGCTAGGCCGGGAGTCAGGCTAGGCTAGGAGTCGGGCCAGGAGTCAGGCTGGCAGTCAGGCTAGGTCCGGAGTCAGGCCAGGAGTCAGGCTAGGCCAAGAGTTAGCCTAGACCGGGAGTCAGGCCGGGAGTCAGGCTAGGCTGGGAGTCAGGCCGGGAGTCAGGCTAGGCTAGGAGTCAGGCTAGGTTAGGAGTCGGGCCAGGAATCAGGCTGGCAGTCAGGCTAGGCCAGGAGTCAGGCCAGGAGTCAGGTTAGGACGGGAGTTAGGCCAGGAGTCAGGCTAGGCTAGGAGTTGGGCCAGGAGTCAGGCTGGCAGTCAGGCTAGGCCAGGAGTCAGGCCAGGAGTCAGGTTAGGACGGGAGTTAGGCTAGGCCGAGAGTCAGGCTAGGCCGAGAGTCAGGCTAGGCCAGGAGTCAGGCTAGGCCAGGAGTCGGGCCAGGAATCAGGCTGACAGTCAGGCTAGGCCAGGAGTCAGGCCAGGAGTCAGGTTAGGACGGGAGTTAGGCTAGGCCGAGAGTCAGGCTAGGCCGAGAGTCAGGCTAGGCCAGGAGTCAGGCTAGGCTAGGAGTTGGGCCAGGAGTCAGGCTGGCAGTCAGGCTAGGTCCGGAGTCAGGCCGGGAGTCAGGCTAGGCCAGGAGTTGGGCCAGGAGTCAGGCTAGGCTAGGAGTTGGGCCAGGAGTCAGGCTGGCAGTCAGGCTAGGTCCGGAGTCAGGCCGAGAGTCAGGCTAGGCCTGGAGTCAGGCCGGGAGTCAGGCCAGGAGTCAGGCCAGGCTGGGAGTCGGGCTGTGGCCTCGGAGCTGGGCCGTGCTGTCCCCGGGAGATCCAGCGGCGGCGGGGGTAGGGGGGCCTCGAAACACCGACGTCCCCGCGCTTTCTGCCCTGCAGGCCGACCTGGGCCCGGACAAGTACCTGGCGGACAAGGACTTCCAGTGGCTCATCCGGCTCCTGCCCTCCTGCTCGGTGAGGGCCTCCCCCTGCCTTGGCCACATCTCCCCTCCCCACCCTGGCCCCAGGCTACTTGCCGTGGCAGAGACCAGGCCCAGAGCCTGGAAGGCCTGAGCCGTGCCCACCTGTGCCCACCTGAGCAGGCCCCGCCGCCCCAGGGGGCTTCCCTGGTGCCTGGCTGGGCATGAACGGCTCCTGGTGCCCCTCTCTGCTCAGGCCCCTGGGGGCTCTTGTCTCTACCCGTCTCCCCCTCTCCTGGCACGTGCAGTTGGCATGCTCTGCACCTGTGGGCTGGTTTGGGCACAGAAGACTCACTGGCGCCTGGAGAGAGCAGGCCCGGCGTCAGCGCCGACCACTGGGCTGACGCGGCCCTCGTGCTCTTTGCCCTGACAGCACCCCCACATCTACCGAGTCACCTTCTCCACGGCCAGCGAGTCGTCCGCTCTGGTCATTCGCACGTTCAACGAGAGGGGAACCCTGAGGGACCTCATCTACAAGGTACGCGCGGGCAGCCCACAGGGTCCTGGATTTGAATCCTAGACCTGCCACAGCAGAGGTGACACTGGGATGGCCTCTCTGAGGCTCGGTTTTCTCTTCTGTAAAATGGGGGCAGCATTGCTGCCCCAGATGTCAGCCTTCTGCCGGGCGTCCAACGGACCCTCTGGGCCGTCTGACAGGCAGTGCAGGGCCTGGAGCTCTTGATTTCAATGTAGAAAAGCCAGCGTAAGGGGCAACTGGGGGTCTCCGCATGGAGCCAGACCCAGGGACGGAGGTCTGGCTTCTCATCTGGCCTCAGACACCCCGGCCAAGCCCTGACCCTGAGGCCCAGCTCCGAGCACTCCGCAGGTAGCGAGCGGCCCCTCCTCTCCAGAGCCGCCTCAGCTGCCCCTGGTGTTCTGAGGCTTAAACAAGCTCTCTGGAGTGCTCTGTGGAGGGCAGGTGGGGGAGAGCGCTCTGAGCCCCAGGCGCCAGCCAGCCTTCTGGAGGCCCAGGCTGCCCCTTGGAGGCCCGGCCGGGGTGGGAGGCTGCCCTCGCCGGGGAGGGGAGGCTGAGGGTCTGGGGAGGGGAGGCTGCGGGTCTGGGGAGGGGAGGCTGCGGGTCTGGGGAGGCTGTCCTGGCTGGTATGGGGAGGCTGTGGGCCTAGGGAGGCTGCCCTGGCTGGGGAGGGAGTCTGCGGGTCTGGGGAGGGGAGGCTGCGGGTCTGGGGAGGGGAGGCTGCGGGTCTGGGGAGGCTGTCCTGGCTGGTGAGGGGAGGCTGTGGGCCTAGGGAGGCTGCCCTGGCTGGGGAGGGAGGCTGTAGCTTCGGTTTGTTTTCCCCAAAGGCCAAGCCCAAAGAGCCCTTCCTGCGGAAGTATGGCAGCCCCAAGAAGGCGCAGGGCCTCGAGCTGGCGCACATCAAGGCCTTCGGCCGGCAGATCCTGGAGGTGAGCAGAGCCGCCCCGAGGCCCACAGGGGGATGGGCAAGTGGGAGGGACCTGCTTGTGCCTGTGCAGCGCTGCGGGCAACTCCACGTGCCCAGACCACGAGGCGTGTCTCCTCCGCACGCGGGGCCTCACAGAAGCTGCCCTTCAGGGCCCTTTGGGGGGTCTCGCGTGTGCCCGTGCGCGGCCTGCGCGTGGATGTGTCGCTTGCTTAAGTGTCATTGCATGAGGGCCAGCTCGGACGGCGTCTCGGGTCAGAGGGGGAGGGAAGGCCTGACATTTGGCTCCAGTGTTTAAAAGCACCTTCTAAAATGGTTCTTCTTATAATGGAGGTAAAAAGTAAAATGTCATTTTTTAAAATGGAAGAAAAACGCTGGGTTGTGTCAGGGTTAAAATTGTGGCTGAGACTGAGTGTAATAATCGTTTTGGTCGCCAAGGAGTTTATGGGCAAAATCTAAGGAGCACCCGAGTCAGCTGGAGATTTTGTGCTGATTGAGTCGATAGTGGAGGAGAGGAGAAGGAAGGAGGAGAGGGGCAGGTTTCCCCCCCCGGCCGGCACCTGGCGGGGAGCTCAGGAGCAAAGGTTTGGGGCTATGAAGGAGGAAGGAGTCGAGCCGGAACTCCAAAGGGAAGGGCTCAGCCAAGATGCCCGAACCTGAAGGCAGCTCCAGGGCAAGACAGCAGCTGCCACCCCACCAAGACGTCAGAGCGCCTCGCAGGCGGCCAGCCAGAGCGTCTCTCTGGGCAGAGGCGTGAGAGGCGGCCCCCGAGGCTGCTCTCGGCCCGGAAAGACGCCTCGGCGTCCCTTCTCTGACAGGGAGCTGGCGAAGGTGGGCCGAAGCCTCCTGAGCTTCGTCGGCGCCTCTGCCTCGGCAGAGGGGACGGCGGGTGCGAGGCCTCGAGGGAGGCCCGAGGAGGAGGGCCAGACTCTTCCTCCCACCTGGAGGCAGCCCCCGGGTCAGGCTGCCGTAGAACTCTCAGAGGCTCCCGTGGGGGGCAGGCGGGGGCTGGGCCGGCGTCTAAAAGCCTCCGGCCGCGCTTGTCTCGCCCTCGCAGGCACTCAAGTTCCTCCACGACAAGGGCTTCCCGTACGGACACCTTCACGCCTCCAACGTGATGCTGGAGGGCGACACGTGCCGCCTGCTGGACCTCGAGAACTCCCTGCTGGGGCTGCCCTCCTTCTACCGCCCCTATTTCTCCCAGCTGAGGAGGATCAACGTGAGTCCGGGCAGGAGCGGGGGGCGTCCCGGGGGCTTCCCTGCGCCCGGCCTAGCCTCGGCCGTGACCCTCCGCTCGCCCCCCGCAGACCCTGGAGAGCGTGGACGTGCACTGCTTCGGCCACCTGCTCTACGAGATGACGTACGGGCGGCCGCCCGACGCCGTGCCGGTGGACACGTTCCCGCCCGCCCCGTCGGAAGCCGTGGGTCAGTGCGTGGGCTCCCAGGGGTGGGGCTGGCACGGGCGGGCCACTCACTGCCCTCCCCGTCCTCCGTGTCCTCCTCCTCAAAATGGGGCGATTCTGCCCGCCAGCCCATGGGGGGGGGGGCAGAGGCGGGAGGCGGGCATTCCTGCCAACCAGCCTCTTCCTCCAGCCTCTCCCGCCGGCCTGTCTTCCTGTCCATAGTGTCGGTCCGGGGCTCTGCCTCTATTTACTCATCTGTCGGTGCCCATCCCTTCCTGTCTGTCTGTCTGTCTGTCTGTCTCTCCCTCCGTCTCTCCCACTGCAAAGCTGACCCCAGACAGTTTGGGGGGGCCCAGCCGGGGCTCAAAGGACCCCCACAGTCCTCTGCCGCAGTGTTGGGGGCTCAGACGAGGGGCTTCTGCCTTAGAGGCGGCTCTCAGGGTCCCTCCGGCCCCTGGGGTGGCCCCGTTGTGCTGGGTCGGAACCGGATCGGGCTTTCTCGTCCTTCAGAACACGTATCTTTCCGGGCTCTCCCCGCCCCGTCTCACAGGCCTGGGGAGGTCCGCTGGGGGGGAGGACGTCCTGCCGGCGCGCTCGGCTCACCCGTGTCTCTCTGCAGTGTCCGTGCTGGAGGCCGTGCTGTCTCCGGAGGCCTGCAAGAACGGCGCGCCCAGCGTCTCCCGCCTCCTGCAGATGCCGTAAGTCCCTGCTGGGAAGGGCAGGGAGGGCGCCCGCTCCGGCCCGGCCTCCTCTTTGCCGGGGGATGGGGGGGGGGGGGCAGCTCTGTATTCTGGGCCCAAACGGCTGGAATCGACCTTCCGGGACGTTCTCGGCTCGCTCGAGTTTTTCTCGAGCCCACGTTTTTCTGCCTCGTGGCTGACTTTAAAGAGCAACCCAGGCGTTTCCCTCCCTGTAATCCTGACCTCGCTCCAGCCTGGCGCGTGTAAAGAACTGAAGAGACGCCCCGTGCCCGGGGCCTGGGGAGCACGTGGGAGCCCCCCCACCGGGGGCTCCCAATCCCCCCTTGTTTGTAGTCGCCACCCTCCAAAGAGGAGAGCCGGCGGCCCTCCTGGAGGAGGCAGCCCTCTGCTTTTGTCTAAAGAGAAGGGAAGGGCGCTGCGTCGGCCGCTCTGGTCAGGGAGCTCCCGCGGCCTCTCTTCTCGGTTCCCCTCGTGGGCGCCGGGGCGAGGAGGGACGCTCTTCCGCCCCCTGCCTGGGTCGGGCCAGGAGGGGGCCCTGGGAGGGGCTCTGAGGACGGCCAGCGTGGGGAGCCCCAGATCAGGGAAGTGAGCCAACGAGCCTACCTGAAGGGGCGCCAGAGCCACCGCCCACAGGGGAATGCGGAGGCAGACGGGCCTCCGGGGGCCCTGGAGGGCGAGGCTGAGGCCGCGGGGAAGGCCGCGCGCTGCGGGGCCTCAGGGGGCGGGAGAGGCCGCAGGGCCTGGGCTCGGGGCAGCCCCGCTGGTCCCCCGCTCGGTCGGGAGCCAACAGCCCCTGTAAAAGGGGCTCGTTCTGCGTTTGCAGGTTATTCAGTGACGTTTTCTTGGCCAATTCCGAGAAGCCGCAGTTTAAGGTAAGGCGGACCTCGTAGCCGGGGCCGTGGGGGCTGCTGGCTGGGCGCCACTTTGGGGGGTGGCTATGGCGGGGGCCTCCATGGTGCCTTTAAGGACGTCCCCTCACGGAGGACCTTCCTAGTCGAAAGTCAAAAGAAAACGATTTTCAAGTCCATTTTTTCTCCAGTGGGTCCACTCAGGAATCACCCAACCTCTTGCTTGGCCAATCAGAGCCCCGGGACCCCCCCCCCCCCCACAGCGCATCTGCTCGCTTGCTTTCACCCCGCGTTCTCCCCGCCAGCCCGTGCAGCCATGCAGGCTTTGAGAGCAAACAGGCCTCGCTGGGACCGACCGAAAGATGCTCCAGCTCGTTTTCGAGGCCATTGACTTTGGCTCGAGGGCAGCGAGCTCTGCGCCTGCCCCCTCCGTGGCCAGGCCTGCACCCTGCCTGTGCCGGATGGTGGGCCTCCAGCCAGGGAGGGAGGTGCTTTGGAAGGGAATAAAAGCGCCATTTGCCGCGCGTGGCCCAGGGCAGAGAGCATGGCTGGAGGGGCCCTGCGTGGGCCCTGCGCTTCCTCGGGGCACGTGTCTGACGGGAGGCCCTTCCTGCCAGTGTCTCCTGGGAGGGCCGCAGCCCGAGGGCCCGGCTGGGCGAGGGCGCGTGTCGGCGGGTCCTTCCTCCTCGGGGCTGGGGGCCGCTTGTCCTAGAAGGAGCCGCCGCTCTGGCTTCACCCTTTCGCTCCTTCTCTCCCCAGATCCCCGCCAAGCTAAAAGAGGCGCTGAAAGTGGCCAAAGAGTGCATAGAGAAGAGGCTCGTGGAAGAGCAGAAACTGGTAAGCGGCTCCTGTTCTCCGTCTTCCATTAGCCGCCCTCGCAGAGAATGCGGCTTCTGGATGGGTGGGTGGGTGGACAGACAGATGAGTGGATGGATGGATGGACAGTCAGATGGATGGGTGGGTGGATGGACAGACGGATGGGTGGATGAATGGACAGACAGGTGGATGGATGGATGGACAGTCAGATGGATGGGTGGGTGGATGGACAGACGGATGGGTGGATGAATGGACAGACAGGTGGATGGATGGATGGACAGTCAGATGGATGGGTGGGTGGATGGACAGATGGATGGGTGGATGAATGGACAGACAGGTGGATGGATGGATGGACAGTCAGATGGATGGGTGGGTGGATGGACAGATGGATGGGTGGATGAATGGACAGACAGATGGATGGGTGGATAGACAGACAGGTGGATGGATGGATGGATGGATAGTCAGATGGATGGGTGGGTGGATGGACAGACAGATGAGTGGATGAATGGACAGACAGGTGGATGGATGGATGGACAGTCAGATGGATGGGTGGGTGGATGGACAGACGGATGGGTGGATGAATGGACGGACAGATGGATGGGTGGATAGACAGACAGGTGGATGGATGGATAGTCAGATGGATGGGTGGGTGGATGGACAGACAGATGAGTGGATGAATGGACAGACAGGTGGATGGACGGACAGATGGATGAATGGATGGACAGACAGACGGATAGATGGGTGGGTGGATGGATAGAACATCGATTAAGTGCTTCTCTGTCCTAATCACCTCACTATGATCTGGGGATACAAAAACAGTCAGTGAGCGGCCCCCTGGCCTCAAGTACTTGAAGTTTGCACAAGAGAAAATGGTACACAAAGGGGAAGGCCGTGTAGGGCTGCTGGTTTGGGAAGTGGAGAAGGAATAGACTTGGTCGTGAGGCAAGCATGATCCGGGCTCCTCGTGAGCGTGGTGGTCCGGGCCAGGGTTGTGGGTCCGAGGAGGGGCTTTCTCTAGCGCAGAAGGGCAGTTCTGACACAGTGGAGAGCTTTAGAGAGGGGTGGGAGAGCTGGGAGTGTCCAAACCGCCCGTCCTGGAGAAGAGAAGCGGAGGAAGTGAGCAGAGAATGGGTCTGTCTGGGCTACACAAGATGCTCTTTGTTTGTGCAAAGCGATGCACGAGGGGGCGGAGGGGCTGCTGGTCACTGGCGGCTCTCCGGGAGCTCTCAGTCTGCCAGGGTGAGACGACTTCCCCACGAAGGGCTGGGACACAGGCCGAGAGGAGAGAGGAGCAGCCTGGGCCCAAGAGGAGGCCGGTGCCACGGGCCAGAGTGCTCGGGGACGAGCTTCGTCGGGCCCCGAGACGCTTCTCTAAACACAGGCACTCCCCCTTTCCGATGGGGCAGCCCCCTCGGCCAGCGTGGCGAGGACGCCTCTTACACTGACGCGGTGCCATCCCAGGCGTGTCCCAGCCAATCTCTGACTCGTGTGGGGGTCGGTGAAGAGCCCGTCTGAAAGGGTGGCAGGGAGTGAGAAACCGAGCCGGGAGGACGAGGAGCCGAAGCCGGGGGGCGTCTCCCGGGGCGGGGACATGGCGGCCTTTTTGTTGACTAACGTCACCCAAGGACGAGCGGACTGAGGAGGAGATGCCCCACTGGGTGCTCCCCACGCACTGCCGTCCAGCCTCGCCAGCCCCCGTGTCCAGCACACGCACACGCGCACACGCACACAGACACGCACAGCCACCCCTCTCCCCCCAGTGACCCATCCTGGCCCTGGCCATGTCCCTGACCCAGAGGGACCCCGCAGAGGCCCCAGCACTCCTGAGGGGGACCCGAACCAGAATAAATGTCGTTCGTGTCCGATTGGACTGTAGAGGACTTGTAGAGGAAGAAATGGAGGCGCCGAGGCTTGGGACAGCCCTCGGGGAGTCTCGCTTTTCTCAGGCGCAGTCCAGGCTCTCGAGGCCGTGAGCCGCGGGGATGAGGCTGGCCTTCATCAGGAGGCCCCGATGGCAGCGAGAGCCCCCTTGGGGGCAGAGATGGGCCCCCAATGAGCCCTTTGGGGCAGGGCGGGCCTGATGCTTGTGGTGGTGTTTTGCAGATTCACCAGCACCGCCGACTGACCAAAGCCAAGTCCCACCACGGCTCCGAGGAGGAGAGGAGGAGGAGGAAGATCCTGGCCCGGAAGGTATGGGGGGCTCCTCGCAGCCCGCTTGGGGGCAGGGACTGGTCACGGATTTGCACGTTCAGCCTGCAATAGGTCCTGCTCTTCCCCTGTGAGAGTCAAGCCCTAAAGGGCAGTGTGGCTGGGGGGGTTGGGGGGGGACTGCCGGGCGGCTCAGTGGGTGGACAGCTGGGCCCAGAAACTGTAAGATTTAAAATGGTTGAAGGCCTTAAACTGTAACAGTTAAAAGAGTGATGTTGTAAACTGTAGTGAGTTAAAATGGTGGAAGATATAAATTGTGATAGATATAAGAGAGGGTGAGTAAATTTGACCGCAGAAAATATGTTTCACTACAGTGTCTTGGTTTTTAAATCAAATATAAGGTGGTCGCCAGGGAAATATTCCCAATTATTCAAATACCCAAGTCAACTGGGTTTTATAGAGATTTTAATTAATACAAATGTGGAATTAAAGAAAAGAGAGAAAGAGAGAAAAAGGAAATAAGTATGAAGGGCCTTAAGCCAACATGGCCTAGTCCTGAGTCTTGAGAGAGATCAGTCAGTCAGTCTTTTAACACTCACCACAAGGTCTGCCTAAGCAAGGATTCTAGTGGCACAAGGCCAGCATCAATCTCAGCTGCTTTCACCAGCTCTCTCCTCCATCTGAATGTTTCAGAATCAGTCCTTCCTCAATCTGAATGTTTCAGAATGACGTCCAGCTCTTCTCTGAGCTCTTATTTTTAAGGGCAAAATCTCCTATGTCACCTCCCCTAAGTTCTTCCATCTACCAATCACTGTAGATGTTTTCCAAAAGACAGCCCATTTTGAATTCACAGCTGAGTAGATTAATCTCTTTAGTAAGTCAGAAAAAAATGCTGCTGTGTGGACTAATTTCATTAAGAGAAAACCTCTGATTAAGTTTTCACCTTTTAGGTCTAAGTCGTTTACAAGTTGCCCCACCTTTATAGGCACTTAGCATCCCGTTGTATCAATTCCAAAAATAGGCCTGGCTCAAAGAACTCCTTTCCTTTATAAGTATGGTTTTCAAGTACTTTCATTGTTTAGCAAGGAGTTTTCTGCCCTAAAGCATTCTTAAGTATGGGTGGAATAGAGGTCCTCCCATAGCAAGGATTTTTCTCCCCTAAAGCAGTCTTAAGTAGGGGTGGAGTAGGGATACTCCCATATCAAGGAGTGTTCACATTCAAGTAGAGTTCTCACTATCTGGTAGGGAATTATTTCAAGTAGGGAATTGGAGGATTCCTCAATGTGGAGTAAAATTTTTAACATTCATAAGTCTGTGAAATTTTAAGGTTTACCAGATGGAGGTCCTGGGTTCGGGTCCGGCCCCATACACGTCCTCGCTGGGCACGTCTCTTACCCCCATTGCCTGGCCCTGAGCGTTCTTCTGCCTCGGAGCTAAGCACAGGATGACTAAGGCGGAAGGGAAAGGACAGGCGGCTAACAGAGAAATTCCTGACCAGCCTCCCTCCCATGAATGTCCACATGTACAGACAGGCGTGGCGACTCATGTGTGTGTGTAATCGTGCATGTGGTCATGGGCACAGACGACTTCCTATGTAAAAAGACTTAAAAACAGAAGTGTGCGGGGTTTGCCTTTGTGCCTCAGGAATCGCTTCTCCGAGTCTGTTTACTGCTCCCTAACAGCAGTGATTTGGGTTCGATGCCGGGCCGTGCGATCCTGTCACAGACCCATTGGGTGGTCCGGCAGAACCTTCCTGGTCTGAAAAATAAGCCCTCGCTCTGTCTTGGCATAATCCTGTGAGTTTGTTCCAAGGCAGAAGCGGGTGAAGGGACTTGCCTGGTGTCACGTGGCCAGGAGATGTCTGAGGTCAGACTTGAACTCGGGTCCTGCCCTCTCCAGGCCTGTCTCTCCATCCATGGAGCCCCCTAACTGGCCTTCAAATTGGTTTTAAGGACACAAAATAAAATACACAGGATTGCGAGGGAAGCGAGTTACATCAGAATGCACGCATGTTGTCATGTATGTTATCTGCACGCACATAGGCATGCTTTTATAACACCGTTCACAGCCCTCTGTTGGGAGCCCCTAAATGAGAGGCTGTGACGCCAAAGGCCCCAGCAGGGCCCTCGGCACCCTCTGAAGCCGTCCTTTCCCTGGATGCCGCCTCATTCTCGCTCCCTTCTCTCTCCTTTAAGAAATCTAAACGCTCCGCGTTAGAAGGCAGCGAAGAGCACTCGGCCAAGTACAGCAACTCCAACAATTCAGGTAAGTGGCTCGAAGCGGCTGCGCTCCGTCCGGCCTCCCGGGCTCTCCAGTCTGCGGATCGGGGTGGACGGGAGGGCAGTCGAGGAGAAATTCTGCCTGTCTTCACCATTCCTCCACGAGGGGCAGCGAGGGGGGAGCTTCTGGGTTCAGTTCGATTCCTCGCCGGGCGACCCCCGTAGCCTGGGCCGGGCCGCTCTCCGGCCTTGGGACCAGCGCACAGTCCTGCTCCTAAGATGGAGGGACGGTAAAGGAGAAGCGACGGGCAGGAAGCGGCCCTTGTAAGGACGCAGCCACAGCTGGGCTTCATGGCTGCAGCCTGGGGGGGCTGCTCAGCCGCGTCTCCCTCAGAAGTGGGGGGGGGGGCGGGGGGGGCCATTTTGTGGCTGTGAACGAGAAGCAGCCTGAAGAGCCGTGAAATGGTTCCGAGACAGGCAGTCGGTGGAGGACTAGGCCAGGAGCCAGACGATGAGGCCCCACCTCAGGGCTTCACTCGAACATCCAGCGACGTGAGGGGCCCCCGGGGGCCCTGCCTGCCTGCCCCATCCATCTGGGCTCAGGTGGATGGCCAGAGCCCGAGGTGGGTGGGAGGATGGACACGGATGGGCAGAGGGACAGACGGGAGAGAAATCGTTGCTGAGCAGGGTTCAGGATCCCCCTGCCAGGCCGCGGCCTTACGCCCTGAGGGAGGAGGGGCGCCTGGGGATGATGATGCAGAGCCGGCAAAGATGGCAGCTTGGGCGGACTTTGAGATAGGCCAGAGCAGAAGGACCAGGAAAAGGCAGGGGAAAGCGGCTTTCTAGCACCACTGAGCAGAGAGTACGCAACGCTCTTTCATTTTCTGGGTTAATGCTGAATCGTCAGCTCCCATTTTTGTGAGCCCTCGCCTTCCCTCTCAGAATTGATACTGCGTGCTGGTTCCAAGGTAGAGAGCAGTAGGGCTAGGCCATGGCGGTCAAGTGACTTGCCCAGGTCACCCAGCTGGGAAGTGTCGGAGGCCGGATTTGAACCCAGAACCTCCTGTCTCTAGGCCTGGCCTTCAGTCCACTGAGCCCCTCCAATCTTCTTTCATTAATGGGAGGCTTTATTTTTGTCTTAGCAGGATCTGGGGCAAGTTCTCCACTGACATCGCCATCATCTCCAACTCCACCCTCGACAGCAGGTGAGTGAGGACGTGACGAGCCTGTAGGTTCAGCTTTTGGTCCACAACAGGGACCCATTCCCAGGAGCTGCGGCTGGCATCTCAGGTGTCCTTAGGAGAAGGCAGGGAGGCCTGGGATTGGAAAAGCAGCTTGTGGGACTCCGCCTGTGCTTCTCCTCGGGAAGATTTCCCTGTACGTGGCCCAGGCTTGCGGTGGCCAGCTGCCCTGCGGCAGGGTTGTATGTGGGTACATGATGCGAGCCCGCCTGAGCCCGTCCTCTGCCTCCGTCTTCGTTCCCAGAGGCTCTAAGTACGGCCTCCCTTGTTGTATTCCTGCCCGTCTTGCCTATGTTCACAGTCGATCACGGGCTCGTGGCTAGCCCTTAGGGTTGGGCAAGTTTTCCATTCAGAATAAATCGTCGCCTTCTCTTGGGCCCTGCGGTCGGAGGAGCTCAGCAGTCCTGGGGTCTTGCCTCAGCTTCCTCCGGGCTGGGGCTTGGGGGTGGCAACCCGGCTGCAGAGCCGGAGACCCTCAGGAGGAGGCCACAGAGATCCGGAGAAGGGGGGCTTCCAGCCCAAGAGAGAGGCGGACCCAGCCCTGACCGACAGCCTCTGCTCCCACCGTCCTTCCCTGACCGGCCTTCACACCCCAGTGATAGTTATGGTGTGTGGGGACAGCTGTGGGGCTCAGTGGATGGAGAGCCGGGCCCAGAGACGGCAGGTCCTGGGTTCCAGTGTGGCCTCGGACGCTTCCTGGCTCAGTGACCCTGGACCAGTCACTTCCCCGCCTTGGCCTGCCCTGCCCGCTCTTCTGCTGTAGAACAAATACAGTGTTGAATTTGACATGGAAGGTCAGGGTTAAGATCAATAGAGGCAGACAGACAAACAGACTGGGGGACGGGGAGAAGTGGAGGATGACAGCGTGAGGGGACGCCAAACCAAGCCCACATCTTCTGGAAAGGGGCTCCTCCTGGAGGCCGAGCTGTGTTCAGGATTCGGATGTTGCTCCGTTTGCTCTCCTCTCAGACCCTGCAGGGTTGTGCTGTGGGCTGTGTTCTGGCAGGGCCTGGAGAGCATGTGATCATACACGTGACAGCAGGGCCTGGAGAGCATGTGATTGGACACGTGATGGCAGGGCCTAGAGAACACGTGATCAGGCACGTGATGGGAGACACGCAGGACAGATGAGGGGAAATTGTGACAGTCAATCTCTGCGAATAGAGCCGGGAGGTTCTGGGTTCCAGTCTGGCCTCAGACTTCCCAGCAGGGTGACTCTGGGCCAGTCACTCCCCCCCCATGGCTGAGCCCCAAGGGCTCTCATGCCTTGGAGCAGCTACTCTGTGCTGATTCTGAGGTGGCAGGGGAGGGTTTAAATGAAATTTCACATGTGCAAGAAGGTCTCAAACTGGATACAGGGAGGACTCCTCTGAGTCTTTGAGCTTAACTGCCATGGGACATCTGGGACCTCCAGATCATCTTTTGGGATCTCCCTCAGGCAGCGTCCCTTGAGATTAGAGAGGAGCCTCGGCCTGGGTGCATCTGCCTGGGTGGCTTTGGCCATGGCCCTGCTGCTCCCTGGGCCTCGGTCTTTTCATCTGTGAAATGCATGGGTTGCGCTTGGCCTCTGGACTTTCAGGCCCCAAGACAGCATCTTGGAAATTGGTGTTCAGGCCTGCGGCTGGAGCTTGTTCCAAAGAAGAGAGCAGAATGTCGACAAGAGGATGATTGCCTCAGCCAGATCCGGAGTCTCGCCTTTATCCCAAGAAGTAGTGCTGGAGGCTGGGGGAGCCCAGCCTGCTTGTTCTTTAGATTCTTATTCAGAGCACCTCCGCTGCAGGATGCAGGAGGTGCAGAGCACCTCCCTCCCTCTTGGCCCCAAGATTCCATTCCATTGCTGGGTCTGGCTCCCACTGAATATGCCATTTCTAGCCTGTGACATTCCTCCCTCTCTGCCTTTGCCTGGGCTGTGCCTGCAGCCTGAAATGCCTTCCCTGCCTGAGAGGATGTCCGGCTGCCTTCAAGACTTGATGCAGGTACCCTGGCTGACCATCACCAGTGTCTCTGTGGGATATGGGGTCCTGGAAGCAAGGCCATTCCCATTTTACAGGGGAGGAAACAGAAGCATAAAGAAGTCAAATGACTTGCCCAGGGTCTCTAGGCCCAGCTCTCCATCCTCTTCACTGCCCCACTGCTCTCAGCATGGGTGGTTTCTTTTTGTTATCAAAGGAAGAATTGACAAAGCTAGACAAATCTGCAGGGTCTTAGTGGAATCCAAAGGAGAGTCAAGAGACCGAGACCGGGCCAGGGAGGGACAGAACAAGCAGTGCCTGGACTTGAGCGCTCTAATGGTTGATCTGGCACCACCACACCTGTCTGGGCCTCTGGGCAGCTCCTGCCCTGCCCACCCCCATTCCTGGGGGAGGTAGCAGGATGTCATCCAGGCCCTGGGCTCATCTGAGACTCGAACCCTGGTTTGGCCTCTGCCTCTAAAGAGCCCCAAACACCGCAGCCCACCCCAGGCACCTGGCAGGCTACAGGCAGATGGAAAGAGCTGGGACATTTGCCTGCTCCCCTGAAGCATGTCTTTGTGGGGTGGGGGGTGCTCCCCCTGCCCCCTAGTATCAGCCCTGGGGGCTCCATCGGGGTCAGGTTCTCCCCTTTGTGAGGGTGATGAAGGATGGGGAGTGGGCTTTGAGGGAGGCCAGGGAGCCTTTAAACCCCAAACAGGCCCAGGATGCCTCCTTGCAAAGATGGTTCCAGGCTGTGCTTTAACAGCTGAAGCTCCCAGGGTTGTGAAGGCCAGTTTTCTCCTCCTACCCTTGTGATCCCATCGAAGAGGCAGAATGGGGGGAGGGGAGCCTTGACTGTCTGGGAGCCCCTGAATTCTTTCCCTTTTCCTCTGTCCTTGGTCTCTTTTTTGCTGCCTCTGATGCATGTGGATGCTCTAACCTCCCAATAATGACTTGTGTCCCCTCTCTCTCTCTCCCTCTCTCCTTCTCTCTCTCTTTCTCTCTCTCTCTCTCTCTCCCTCTTCTCTCTTTCTCTCTCTCTCTCTCTCTCTCTCTCTCTCTCTCTCTCTGTCTCTCTTCCCCTCTCTCCCCTCTCTCTCTCTCTCTCTCTCTGTCTCTCTCTGTCTCTCTCTCTCTCTCTCTCTCTCTCTCTCTCTCTCTCTCTCTCTCTCTCTCTCTCTCTCCTGGTTTCCATAGAGCATGCGCCATTTTGAAGGTGAATTTTCGGTAAAGTAAACGGTGATGTTTTCTCTAACTTTAAAGATGCTTCGTTTCTGTGTGAGATGTAACCTTGTTTTCCTGAGTTGCTTCCATATTGAGCAAGTTGAAGAGCAGGAAAAGTGATTAGAAGGCAGTTCTGGGGCTAGGAAAGTCCATTGAAATAGAGCATCTTTAAAAATAAGAATAATACCAATAAGGGACCTCCTTTGCATTCATCCCATCCTCATAACAGACCTTAAAAAGTTTCCATTTTCACTTTGACGGTCATTTTAAGACGTAAAACCCTCCATCGGCGGCCAGTCGTCTCAGGGAGCTGTGGTGCTCTGGAGGGCCTCAGCTAAACAAATACCCATCGATGAATGGGCCCAAGGAAATTTTCTGTCCCTGTTTGCTCGGCTTTCCTCAGCACTGCACTGAGATGGCTGGCCGTACAGAAAAGATCCAGAGCAAGCCGGGCCACAGTCTCTTTCAATAAAGCATTTTTCAGCATTTTCCAGATTTCTTATGGAACAGGAAACCTCCTTCTGCCCTCCTGCTCTCTTCTCTGCCAGGCTATCAGATTAAGTCCCGTCTGAACTCTTCTGAAAGAGACTGGAGTGGAGATGGGGATTCTTGTTGCCAGTGGTCGGAGGAGTGGACTGAGCAAGGGGGAGGGATTTTGAGAAATAAGGATTGGTGGGAGAAGGAGAAAATGATGGCGGGCTGGGACTTCGGGGGCCCGAGGAGGTCATGTACGAGATAGCTGGCTCAATTCCTTCCTTTATCTCGTCTTTGTGGAATAGGAGAATGGAACATGGATCCTGGGCAATCCCAGCATTGGGGGATCCCTGGCCTGTGGTCAGTAGTGAAAATGGAGAGTTGCTGGTCCTCATTTTCCATCAGTCATCCTTCATGTTCCTTAGTAGCTAAATCACCCTGGAAGGGCTTTATACATTGGCTTAAATTGGGAGCTTTGCTGAGCATATGTTTAGAATGCCTGTAGGAGGTCCTAGAGGGGAATGGGTATAGGGGCTACCCAGAGGAGTTGGGCACATGGTTGCCCCCATAGCCAGTGGCTTCCTTAGCACAGTCTCTCGCTCTCTAAACCCTCACCTTCTGTCTTAGAGTCAGTACTTTGTATTGCTTCCAAGGCAGAAGAGTGATAAAAGATAGGCAGAAGGTGAAGTGGCTTCCCCATCCATCTCTAGGCCTGTCTCTATCCACTGAGTCACCCAGCTGTCCCTACAGTCACTCTCAAGGTGGATGTGTAAGTGCAGGATGGAGATAGATACTTAAGTGAATTCAGTGAATCTCAAGTTTTCAGCAGTGACCTAGAGGGAAAAGCTGTATCTGAATGTAATTTATATTCAAAACAAGCTCCCCCTGCTAAAAAAAGGAACATTGAAATAATGTCCCCATTGCCATTAGAGGGGCGCTGCACCCATCGCGGTACTTTCTAGCTTGGCAGACTGAGCTTTAGTTTGTAGAATTTGCTGACATTTTTTGTACATGACAGACACAGCTAAACAAATACGGTCTTGGGGGATATTCCCTGGAAAAGCCAGTTTCAACTGCTAAAAGCAAGGCGAGCATAGCCTTAAACTCTAATGGGGTGGACCGAGGGTTGGCCCTCGATGGGCCGCATCTGGTGGTTTGGTGGTTCCTCCACACTGCCTTTATTTACGTGTTGCGCTGGGATATTGCTCGTTAGGCTCCACTTTCCCTCCTCATTGCATCTGGCTCCTTGTTAAGTCAGGCATGGCCAATTGTAGGTCAAAGTGGATATGAGATTCCAGAGGGCCAAAGAGAAGTCAGAGAACACACGGGCAGGGATCCCAACTTGGCTTCTTTTCACTCTGGACCTTTAGGGGCTCTGTAGACATGAGTGGTTCTGGTTCCCCTTTTCGTCTCAGGATTCTGCTTTGTGCTTGAGACTTTCCTGGCAAAGGAAGGCCTCCCACCCCAGAAATCTTTCCTTCTGAGCCCTGTCCAGATCCCCTGACTATTGTTACTCAGACCAGGGCCCAGGGTGATTTCCTTGGAGGCATACACCCTTTTTTGCTAAAGTTCTTTAGAATTCCTTCACTGGCCTTACCATCCTTTCCTTTGGGGCCCTCCCCTGTTCCCTTGTGGTCAAGGTGATTATGCCAAGCAGGAGCATAATAAAGTACTTTTTCTCTTTTAATGTTCCTTTTTAAAAAAAAATGTTCCATAGTACTGTTTAGAAAACTTAGAACCAGGGGCAGCTGTGTTTCTCGGTGGATAGAGAGCCAAAGTCTAGAGACAGGTGATCCTGGGTTCAGATCTGGCCTCAACACTTCCTAGCTGTGTCACTTGGCCCTTACTGCTCTTCTGGCTTGGAACCAATACACAGTATTGACTCCAAGTCAGAAGGTACAGGTTTTCAAAAAAGAAAACTTAGAACCATTTCTTTTGCTCTCATTCTCCATGGCATTCTTCTTTGTTCTGGGCCTGGTGCCCTACCTGCTCTGCCCTGCCAACCATGATGGATCTGCCCGTGGGTGAGTGGCAGACTCTGGAGTCAGATGACCCAGGCTTGATGTTGACTTTACTTCTTACTGGCCAAGTGACCTTGGGCAAATTGCTGGGTCCCCTTCCCTTCTGCAGAATGAGGTGGATGGTCTCGATAACCTTTGAGGTTGCTCCCAACTCTTATCTGCAGTCCTATGTGTGATTGGATCAGTATAGATAAATAGTTCAAGGCTCAGAGCCTTTTGTCACAAGTGGAATTTCCTGGGCCTGTGCCTGTTCCCCTACAAAGAGCCCTTTTAAGTTGCCGGCCTCGGCCAGCAGTGGGGCCAGTGACCAGGAAGCAACATTAAGAGCCAGAGACCCCTGAGAGTCTGGTAGAGACCAAGATTGCTTGGGCCACAGACATCTTCCCCTGGGCCTCTGTGGGTCCTAAACCTGCAGAAGGTCAGGGAGGGCTCTGAGGGGCCCGGCAGGCTGCTGGACAGGACCTGAACCATGAAGAGTTACTCTTCCTCCACTAGCAAACATCTTCGCAATGGCCTCCTGGCAGTGGAAGATGGAGGGAATACCTGTGGGATCCACTGGGCCTTCTCCCTCCCCTCCCTTTAAATTGACTCATAGATAGACCTCTTCATAATGCTAAGTGGTTCGCTGGCTTTTATTTGGGTCCAGATTTGTGATTTCTCTGGGGCTGGATCCCCATTATGGATATAGCTGAGTAGCTCCCTCTTACAGGAGAGAAGCTTGGAGTTCTCAGGGTTTAGGTAACTTGCCAGGGCTGCAGGGAGGAGGGGAATCCCTATGAGCCTGTGCTCTCCAGGCCCAGCTAGGCTGAACATTCTTGTCTGGTAACCCTCTGACATCCAGGAGGTCCCAAAGCTGGTCTGCAGCAGTAAGAGTTCAGAGTTGTCAGCACCCTGTATAAGGGGGGGAGCTCCTTCCATGGCTCACTTCCTGTCTCATTCCTCATCCATCACTCACCTGTTAGCTAGAAACAGGAGCATTATCGTCACACAGAGACAGAGATGGATCAGGCACTGCACCAAGCCTGGAGGGATAGAGGCCAAAGAGCCCCTGCCCTTGAGGAGCTCACAGCCCAGTGAGGAAGGCAGCAAACATACACTGTACAGGATAAAGAGGAAGTGACGAAGAGAGGGAAGACCCTGGAATAAAGGGGGAAGAAGGGGATTTTTTAGTTTGAATTTAAAGGAAAATGGGCAAGTCAGCAGGGGAGGAGACGTGGGGGGTGGGGGGAGGAGGAGGGAGGGCATTTAAGTCCTTCCTGTGTGCTGGACACTATCCTAAAGGATGGAGATCCAGATACAAGTAAGCAAGAAGGTACATTCATGTGCAATTCTTTAATTTCAGCTGTGTTGTGGGTAAATGAAGTTACAGAAGGTGAGTGCTTGCCAGTCATGACATCAGCTGTGGCCCCTGCATGCCGTAGCCTTGTCTGCCCTGTTGCCTGTGGTCCTCATGTCCATGTAGTCTGTGGTCACACTCAGGGTCCTGCGTTACTATTGGGTCTTAGCTGCCATCTTGCACAGACCTGCAGGATTCCCTCCAAAGTGGGTGCTTGCATTGTTGGCCTCCTCGTACTTTAGATCCGTGCATGCACCAAGGACAGATTGACCCACAGTGTCCCCAAATCTGGCCCAGCCTGTGGGCTTTGCTGGGGGTTTTCCTGCATTTCTTCTGATTTTGTCCCAAGTGGGATAAGATGGAGAGGATGTGGCAGGAGCCCCTCTCAGCCCCCTCATTCGCCCACCCTTTGGGTTGAAGGCTAGCATCTCTGGTGAAGGAAGGGTAGAGCCCCTCATCCCACCAGTTTCCCTTAAGCCGAAGCACTGTTTGGCACTCCAGGCTGGAGGCAGGGTTCCTTATTACACTTGGGTTGCTTAACTATGGGGGTAGCTTCCAGGGGCTTGGGGTCTTTTTTTTTTCAGGGGAGGTAAGAAGGAGGAAAAAAAACAGTCATTGACAAAGTTTTTGATGCAGCAAACACAGAGGTGTGATGCCCAGTGGGTCAGCTCCTGGGTGAGCATGCAGAGTGCCTGATGCCCCTGTTCGGGGCATTTTTCTCATGCTTGTTTTTGGGGGGAGGCTTCTGAAAAGCTGCAGGTCTCTGGCCTGCTTTGCTCATTCCCCAACAAAGCTGCCCCCATCAGTGCCTTCTTAGACCCCACACTGATGTCACGTGTCTCAATACCAGTCATCAAAATTATTTGTGTTATGCCTTAAAGTATACAAGAATCTGGGAGGATAGTGATGATAGTGTCATCCCCATTTTACATATGAGGAAACTGAGGCAGGCCAGCTTGCTCAGGATGACACAGTAAGTGCCCAAGGCTGGATTTCAGCATGTTGGGGCCCTCTAGGGCCTGGTAGCCAAGTGGAGTCTTCGGGCTGGACAGTTTGACAGAAGCATTGAAGGATATAAATGAGGGAGGCTTGGAGTCGCTCGCTCTGTTTGATCATCCCGGGCTCATTTCCTCATCTGTAAAATGACAGTCAGACTAATGGCCCAGAAGGCCCTCCGGCTCTGGGTCCATGACCTGTGACTGTGAATTGTGTGTGTGCATGCCTGTCGGTGTACGCATGGATGGATGGCTGAACATGTGCCCCTTCCCTGGATCTGTGACTTACCTTGGTGTGGTGGAGAGTCTGGGGGCACAAGGTGGAGGGCCTTGCCTAGGGCTGCGCCATCAGGACAGGGCCGAGGCAGGACTTGAACTCAGGTCTTCCTGCCTGCCACCAGTTCCACCCACTACCCTTGGTGTGTGCCACGAGTCAGACTTGGCTTGCCTGCGGTATTGACTGTTGTTTCTTTACCTCCTCAGGCGCATCGACATTACCGCCACCCCCCGCACCTCCCCTTCCACCCGGGGCTCCACCACCTCCTCCCCTGGATGTGCCAACACCTCCTCTCTGCCCGCCTCCGTCTATGAATGGTACCAGCCGAGGAGCCTTACTCAGCTCCATTCAGAATTTCCAGAAAGGTACTTTGAAGCGAGCCGAAACCTGTGACCACAGTGCCCCAAGGATCTACTGACGCTCGCCCTTCCAGCTGGCTGCCATCGTGATGTTTCCCCTGACACACATCCACATTAAGTGACTGAGCAGCCAGCGGGGTGGTGCTGCGCAGATGCCACCCAGGAGTCCTCCCAAGAGGGAAACGAGGCGGCCACACATTGGCGTGAGAACGGCGGCCATGCTTTTCTTTGAGCATCCTTGCAAGGAGTCCGTCATCGTCCTACCGACTGAATCAGAAGCAGGGCAGGAGTGACAATACTCAGGCCGTGGCAGCAAGCAAGAAACGTGCCGTGAATGTCTATCCATCCCAAAGGCCTTCCTACCTTGGCTCTCCGTTTGTGTTGATTCTGTTTCCTTTCCACCCTTTTCACAAGCACACGGGGCCCAAAGCACGGCCTGTGTGCAGAAGAGAACCTGGGCTTTTCCTTGGCCCTGTCTTCATGAGTTGTGACAGGATTTCAGGATTGTCCAGACAGCCCTTTGAGACCCCAAATTGCCACCTTCTAATCAGAATCTTTTGCAAAAGGGTCAAGAGAATAGCAATGGGATCCATCCACTAGGAACATCGAGCAAATCGAAGGGAGGATTTCTTACGCTACAAATTTAACATCATTGAAATGACGATCTTTGAAAAACTAAACATAAATACACCTTACATATTCTTAATGTTATTGATTTGAAAAGATCCTTTATTTTATGATTTGCTTAAACCTTTAAACAAATTGCACTTTAAAGGATTATAGATAATCCATTTTGAATTCAAGTCTACATCAGTGTTTGTTACTATGCAGAGAAGTCATTGTGTATAAAGTTCCATGTAACCTGTGATATATATTCAGTTGTATTTTTTATTAAAATAATAAACCATATCAAGAGAACTTGTCTGTATAGACAAACTAGATATTACAAGACCCTATCCCATACAGATCCTTGGAGATACCAGTTAGGAAAGGTGTAGAGGTTTATACAGTATTTTTTCTAAATTTTGGTTTTCTTCATTCATGTCCTCTTTTCTTATCATTTCTTTATTAATATAAGCTGGCTCTTACATGTAAAAATTAAAATTAATCTCAATAATAAAAATATATTTTAGGAGATTTATTAATGATCATTAGAAAATCAAGGAATAAAGAGGATACAAAATAAAAGACCACGTACCCATGGCTGTTTAGCCATTTCAAAATACCCACTAACTACCATCACCATGTTGACAGGAAGCCAAAGAGACGGGACCCTCCCCATCCTTACCCAATATCCTTTGTCTCCAGGAAATAACAACAGAAAGTCAATGGGCTCCTGGGAAATGTAGTTCTTGTTTAGGGTAATATTTTCAATTATACATTGCCCCCTGAGAGCTAAGGAAGACTAGTCTCTCCAATGGAGCTTGTAAACAACCAACTTTTAAATTACAATAATTTGAGGATAAGAGGAAAAGAGAACAAAACCAATGATTGCTAGGTGTATTGACAAAAAGCTAGTTAGGGGGCAGTCCCCTTTGGCATAAGAGTATACATACAAGACAAATGCATCTAACCCCACACAGTTCAAATCACCACACCCCAAAGTTCACTCTGGATCTTCTGATGCAGTGTGTTGTCTATGTAGGCATCTTCATGGTGCCTTGTCCAAACAGTTCACTTTCTGGATTTGGAGAAGTAATCTGTTTCTTGACCTAAAATTACTCTCAAAAGAATTTAAACTTTGCATTTTGGAATAATTATACTTTTCCCCCTGAAGAGGGTGTTGAAAAACACAGAGATCACTTAGGGATGCATGGCTGAGTTATGAGGTATATGAATTAATTGACAAGAGAAATCAAAAACATCAAAAAAAAAATCCAAATAAAAGAGAAAAGATAACTTCTGGATTAAATATAGATTATCAAAGTTTTATGTGTAAAAATTCTAGGTAAAGGAAAATAAACCTATAACAGGTCCTTGAATCAGGGCCCAATTAAAATGATTTCTGTCCCACAGGTCTGTAGGACAAAAAGTAATATTTCACTTACCCATTTGCAGCCAAGAGTACAGGAAGTTGCCATATTATGAGATAGGAAAAAGGACTAGATTTTTGTGTGATAGGTAAGTGAGTCCATCCATCATCTATGTGACAATTAACAAATGCAAAATGGGGGGAAAAGCTGTTTATGGGCTTTATATAGATAGATAGATAGATAGATAGATAGATAGATAGATAGATAGATAGAGAGAGAGAGTTCAGTATAGTTATAGGGGAAAGGTAACAGAATATAACAGTAGTTAAAACACAGTAGATTAAAATGATTCAGTGTGACAGAATAGTATTGAATGTATTAATATATGAATTTAAAACCAACCAAATTAAATCGTAAACAAAAAAATTAGCAAATTACAATAAAATACAGATAATGGAGACTGAAAAGGCTTAAAAATCCCTTTCCCATAGCTAGGGAGACCATGGTTTGATTTATCTCAAACTGGATGCATCTTAGAGACTGGGCAAGTGACAAAGGGTTGTAGGGAGATGAATTTCTTTCCTGTATCTCAGGCAAGATAAGTGAAAGGATCAGTGCACTCATGAAAAAAGATCCTAAAGCTGGAAGCTGTTTGAAATAGGTAATGCACTACTTTTTTAAAGAGTGTGCCATACTTGTAATAATTTACTTCCTGTTTGGAAGAGTAACTTCCTTCTTCCCTTCCCCCCTGAGGTAAAACGCTAGTTTCCACAGCCATGTGGAGAGGGAGTTAGGAGGCTAATCATTTCCTAAGGAAAATACACCCCAGTTTTTACCAGTTGCCCAGAGATCAGCTCCAAGACTGTGAGTTTTGAAGATAAAGTGGCAGCTACCAACAGTCTGGGACCCAGGGCTGGGGCTGGGGCCACAGGAGTGATTGGGGTCAGGAACGGGGATCAGGGGGAAGCAGTATCAGCAAAGCCAGAGGCAGCAGCAAGGAACTGAGGAACATGGGCTCAAGCAGATGGGCAAGAGAAGCTGCTTATCTCTTCTTTGCCAAAAGTCCCCCAGCTAAAAATAGCTGGTAGGGAGAGCAACTGGGAAAAAAGTAGGGAAAGAAAAAGGCAGCAGCTCCAAAGAAAGTTTGGAATTCTCTCAGAGTTTGCGAGGGTGGGTGAAAAGCCTTGACAGAAGAAACATGGCTTAAAAATTTATCTAGGCTATCTTAAAAAGATTGAGAATTCCTTCTCCAAGTGGTTGCCATCAATGTAAAAATTAAAATTAATCTCAATAATAAAAATATTACATTTTAGGAGATTTATTAATGATAATTAGAAATCAAGGAATAAAGAGGAATCAAAATAAAGACCATGTGTCCATGTCCGTTTAGCCATTTCAAAATCCCCATTCACCACTGTCACCATGCTGACAGGAAGCCAGAGACAGGACCCTCCCTGTCCTTGCCTAATATCCTCTGTCTACAGGAAGTACGTAATGACAGGAAGTCAGTGGGCTCCTGGGGAAATGTAGTTCTTTTTTTAGGGTAACAGATTTTCAATTATACATACTGTAAGAGCTTCTTTTTTCCTATTGAACTATGGCTTAACTATACCTGTCTGTTAGACATTTCTGCAAAGGACTTTTGTAGGAACAGGGAGTTAGCTTTTCTAATATATGCTCAGAAACTCGAACATTGTCTTGCAAAAACAGTTGATTTGGGAGCAACTTTAAGGTGGAAGGAAGGATACTGGGGGTGGATTGAGGTCTTCTTTCCCAAAGATGCTGCCCACTCTGTGGTAATCCATCACCAACTTGGTCCCTTGATATTTTCCTACACAAATAGGATCCCAGGATTTAAGAGCTAGAAGAAGACTTAGCCATCGGCCAGTCTAGCCTTCCTCCAGCACATTCTGTCGATGGAGTAATGGAGTCGGGTCATGAAAAATAAGCTCTCCCTACCCAGTAATCGATTTGGACTACCCCTTCTAAAGATGGAGTCCTGGGTAAAGATCTGTATTTGAGAAACGTTGGCTCGGCCTCCTTGCTTACACCCCTTCTAATTAGCCTAGTCCCGATTTCTTTTTATTAAACCTATCCCTTGTCTTAGAATTAATCAGAGTAAGGCAGAAGAGCAGTAAGAGCTAGGCAATGGGGGTTACACAGAAGAGCAGTAAGAGCTAGGAAGGTCTAGTTCTGGTCTTTATTTCTTAATTTATCAGAACACATTTAAAATTCTCCCATTCCCCATGCAATCATTTGGAAGAGAATAACCACAAGGACACCACACCAATGACCAGAACCAGAAGGTATTTATTACTTATCAAAATAGAACCCAACAGAGTCAGACCATGTTTTCCTTTAGTAGTGATAAGTTAACTATCAGTCAAATTGCTGGCCAGGGTTCCTTCAGTGCCACCACCATACTGTCCTGCTGGTACTGGAGGCAGAAACATCAAATGGACTAGTTTTCTTTGGAGCAGAAAGAACCTAACTGTAACAGACACAAAAGGGTGTGGGTCTTGGGATGGAGATGGCGGGAGTGTGTCCACCCCAATGCTTTGACACCTTTCCTCATACAAAATGGTATCCGGAGGCCTTATGGTTCTAGAGTCAGTAGAGGACAGGTGAGCTTGGCAAGTCCTAGCCTCTGAGGCAGTATTACACGCAAGAATTCCTCCCAGGGGCTTCAAGGCCAAACCACACGTTAGATATTCAGTGTCTTCTTGACTGCAAAGATGATGTCCTTGACCTGAGGGACACAGTTTTCTTCCAGCAGCTTTGCGTAAGGCATTGGAACATCGGCACCCGTGACGCGGGCAGCGGGAGCATCAAGGAAGTTAAATGCAGGACCTGAAACAAAGGAGAAGTGGCATGAAGGCCTGACCAGAGAAGTCCCGAGACATAGGTCTCACACCCTCTCCCCATCCTGCATCCCAATTCAACCATCATCTATTACACCCCAAACAATTCCTTCATCCTAGCAGAGAGCGGGGGGTGAGGACATCCACTGGGATGGGAAAGAGGGCCACTTCCAGCCCCTGTGATGAGCTTGGATGGCTGCCAAGTAGGAAGAGGCAGAGTTCACGAAGCCCACGTTCCTTGGTGCACGCCTGGTGCTCAGGTCTCTGAAATACCTTCCATGATACTTGAGCAAATCTCTGCTCCCACCCCAAACTGGGGCCAGCCTCCTTCGACGGTGATGAGATGATTGGTCTTCATCACGCTGGCCTCAATGGTTTGTGTGTCCATTGGTCTGATGGTCCGCATATTGATCACCTGAAAGACATTTTTTCCTCTCAAGGTCTCTTCCAGGCATCTCTAACCCCCAAGGACGACATCCCTAGTTGGGTTCTCACCGACACTACCCGATTTTCCATAAAAGCTGACTTTGTCAATCCTTACCCTGGCCATTTGTCCACCATTCTAACTAGCATACAAATGGCCCTGAAGGCCCATGCTTGAGCCTGGATAACCAGCTCCTGACAAGGAGAGTTGAGCTTGTGTGGAACTCAAGACATTCTTCACCTGATCCTGAGAGCTCAAAGATGGGTTCTGAAAGGACTAGCCCCACCTCACAGAGGTTCCATTGCTTTTCCACTGGAGCTGACAAGAGTGCCCTCACTCCATTCCATAAAGTCCAGGGCAGGAAAAGGGTCCCACCTGGAGTGGTGGATAGGGTCCCTCTGCCCCTTGAATGTATGCTCCATTAGCCAGAAGCCTGAGCACTAAGGGCAACTCAGGACCCCAGGATACACCCAGATGAGGGTAGAGAGAAGTCTGCCCCATGCCACTCGGGGAGTCCAAGCAAGTCACCTCCACCACCACTTCTTAAAAGGGGGGGGGGGGGGGGGGAGAGAGAGACCAGATGAAAGCATCTACGAGGTCCCTATGGCAGGGAAGGAGGGTAGAATCACTGGATAGAACATGGCTAAGATGCTAGAGGATACCCAGAGCAGCAGGGATCAGGGGAAAGAGGTAGATGAAGAGAGGGAAGGGAGAAAACATCAGGATTATCCCTAGAAGGGCACTGACCCATCTGCCCAGGGTTTGGGGGCAGAAGAGCTGCAGGTGATCAGAGGAACCAGGAAAACCTGTTGGGGAGGCCTCTTTCCCTACACCTGAAAGAATAGGAGGGGCACAGCACATCTCTCTGGAGTCAGGACTGGCTGGGACAATACTTGAAGTGCTGAATTGTGGGCAGGAGAGGGAAGAAGGAAGAAACCAAGTCATCCAGGGCCGAAAGGAACTGGGGATAGAAAACAGAGAAGACGACCAGGAAGGAAGCCATGGATAAGTGGGATTGGGTTAGGAGAAATGGAGGGAGTTCCATCCAGGAGTGATATATTAAAAGGATCCTTCTGAGGTGTCCAAACAGATGGGCACAGAAGGATTTCTGCGCAGGGAGATTTGACAAGACAACTACAGGGGTTCCTTCACACCTAGCAGGCGGGATGTCTTGGTGCCCATTTTGTGCTGGGCTCCAAACCTGTCAAAAATCAAAGGTCCAAGAATTCAGAAGCAAACACCTTTACTCTTGAATAATAAATGGGTATTCACTGTAAAAACAACAACTATGATCAATTCAGATAAATATGGAATTAGAAAAAAACAGACAAACAAGAGAATCAGGAAAACTGTCCACAGGCTAACTATAACCATGACACAGAGACGTGTAGTGGTGGGGACTTTAGTGAGGGAGACATGCTGGAGACTTGCTAAAATGCTCTTTTATCTCTCTTAAAATCTTTGTTACAAAAGATGCCTTGCTGGGTAAGAGAAAGTATGGGAAGAGCTATCTGGAAATGAAGTGACATTTAAAAAGCACATTCAAATCTAAAAAATTCACCTACCTCACATTCTACTCCTTCTTTAGATAATATGGCAGCTGCTTCCATACAGTGGCCAACAGGTCGTGAGTGGGAAACCAATGTAACGTGGGTTCCTAAAATTAGGGGAATAATTAGGTCTTTCAAATCTTGTCACATTTAACTTCTGGGGATTTTTGCTCATCTTAATATCTGAAACTCCACTTGGTGCAATGTGGAATAATGTGCTTCCAGAAAATGGAATTCCTAGGATTAAAATTCTCAAATATCAAATTAGCCTCAAGCATTAAAAAAAGGCCAAGTAGTTCAAGAAACAATAACTAACATACAGTGCTTTGTTTGTATAATTCTATTTGATCTCACAACCCAGGGAGGTAGGTACTATTGTAATCCTCACTTTACAGTTGAGGAAACTGGGGCAGAGAGGTTAAATGATTTGTCCAGAATCACACAGCTAGGAAGCGTCTGAGAGAGGAGTTGAACTCAAGGTTCTGGCTCCAAGCCCAGGGCTCTCTCCACTATATCATTTAGCGGCCTCAAATAAAAATGAAACCATGCTTGGACTCTCAAATCTTTCCACTGAAAATGTGAGGAAGCACACAAATAAATGATTGCTTTATTTCTCTCATCTACATTTTTTTTAAAACCCTTACCTTTCGTCTTGGAGTCAATACTGTGTATTGGCTCCAAGGCAGAAGAGTGGTAAGGGCTAGGCAATGGGGGTCAAGTGACTTGCCCAGGGTCACACAGCTGGGAATCTCTCATCTACATTTAAGGGGGGGGGGCGGGACTTGGGAGAGATGATGTGATGGTTTTTTACCTTGCCTTTCTATTTTAGCTTTTCCAATAGGAATCAGGAAATCTTTTGACTGAGCTTCATCTGGAAATTCAAAAGGAACTCCATACATCAGCTCATTTTCCAGTACCACAACTACAAAACAAACAGCATCAGCAGTAAATAAGAAGGCTGCCTCAAATTCTAGCTCAAGACAGGCATCACCTGCATTTCTTTCCCCTGAAAGTTCCTCTCCTCATCCTTTCCATCCCACCCCCTTCCTAGCAGAACTGATGGATGCCACATGGAAAAGGGTAAAGCAAAAGCGTCCAACTCAGGGGAGTGATAAAACTTTGGAGCCTAACCAGAGCCAGATTAAACCTAACTGGAAAATGCTTAACAACATAAATAAGATATACAATAGAGAGAATGTTAATTTGAGGTTTATTAGATCAAGAGGCCCAAATGGATCCATTCCCATTTGAGCTTGTCCCTGAGTGATTCCAAGGCTATTTTATTATCAGTTAGTTCTCTGGGACTAAACCTGTCCCCTTCCATTCTTCTGCTTTCTCTTGCCCTTTGGCACAGTCCCTGGGTGCCAGTCACTGTCTTGGTTCAGCTTTCCAGAGTTTATTTCCCTTCCTAAAAATCTTCACAAGATTCTCTGAAATCCAGATTGGTCCTTGCCTAAAGCCCAATCATATTCCTTTCCAATTTGTTCAACCTTTGCCTAGAGGGCACTCAACCTTTCTGTTTACCTAGAGAGGAATGATTTCTATATTTGTGTCAGTTCTCCAGATAAGGGGATCAAATTTTTGACAAGTATTTGCTGCATTTTTAGAAAGCCATCTTGTGGAAAATATCTCTCCTCTCTTGGCTGCAATGATCCGATTTTATTTCTGCAAAAGCTTTACTTTAGGCTAAACTATTTTTTAAAATCATTTAATAAAATTTATATTATTTTCAAAGTTAAATTATAATTTATGCTTCTTCTCTAGTCTGGTTGGTCAAGAATTTATCTGAAAGGTACTTCCTCCCACCCCATATTTTTATATTTGAGTTGAATTTTCTATGTAGAGCTTCATGTAATCGAGCCCACTGTAGGAGATACCCCAGTATTGTTGGTGCTCTCTCCACCGCTCAGAGCTAATTGCTCTGGTATCAGTTTATCTGTGTACATTTTGTTTCTCCCTCCCCATTGAATAGCAGCAGCTCCTTGAGGACAGGGGTGGTTTGTATCTCCAGTGCCTCCAAGTACACGGTAGGCAAGTTATAGATGCTAAGTGAATTGGAACCTAGTTGCCTTCCACTTTCTTTAGTAGCTGCTCTCATTTCAACAGAAGCATGAAATTACATCCTTTCCTCTTTTCTGATTAGTGCCACTGATCTACAAGCTATTTTTTTAAACCCTCACCTTCCATCTTAGAATTGATACTGAGTATTGGTTCCAAGGCAGAAGAGCGGTAAGGTTTAGGTGACTGGGGTTCAATGACTTGTCCAGAGTCACACAGCTAGGAGGTGTCTGAGGCCACATTTGAACCCAGGACCTCCTGTCTCTAGGTCTGGCTCTCTATCCTCTGAGCCACCCAGCTTCCCCCCCAGTATTTTATTTTTTTAAACAGGTACTAAGGAGTTTTAAGGATGATTACTCATCACATGGTTTGAAAACATTAAAATGCCAATAAGTTTCCCTTTAAAAAGCTATTTTCTATTAAGAATCTGTAACTGCTTATGGTTTTTAAAGTCAGGTGGGCTTAATGATAGCTTATTGACATGATCATTCATCTTGGCTCCCACTCTCTTTTGCCTATTAAGATTATAGCATGTCAGAAATCCAGAAACAGTAAGGATTAACTGACTTACAAACAGGCAGGTACAAACAGACGCTTTCTTGGTTTAATGGACAGAAGCATATTATTCACATGGGAACAGGAAGAAATCAAGACTTAAAATCAAAATTTTTCTTTCTACATCAACTGATTAAAATTAGTTAATGGTCCTCAATTCCATTTGTAAAATGAGTAGGTTTTTTACTCTATAATTCCCAAGGTTTCCTACAGCAATAAACTTCTACTTTATTTCTCTGTCAACTGGAATGGAATGAGGACTCACCTGGATTATCATCCCGGATTGCTGATTTAATGAGACCTTTTGCATCCTCTGAACTCCAAGGACTGACCACTTTTAATCCAGGACAGTGCCCATACCAAGCTGCAAAGCACTGGGAATGCTGGGCAGCCACGCCAGCTGAAGCACCATTAGGTCCCCTGAAGACAATGGGCACAGGCTGAAGCCCACCAGACATGTAGTAAGTCTTGGCGGCTGAGTTTATAACCTGGTCAATTGCTTGCATAGAGAAATTGAAGGTCATGAATTCACAGATGGGCCTTAATCCAGCCTGTTAAATTAGGGGGGAAAAAAAACCATAACAACTAAGTAGGTTGTTTTTTAAGGAAAGAGTGCCAACTACCATATTTATTCCCCCTTCTAGCAATTTTGAAAAACCAAAAAGTTAAAAAACAATCAATTTAGATGAATTTTAAGAAATGTTCATTACATACCATAGCTGCCCCGACAGCAATCCCAGCAAAGCCCATCTGAAAAAGCAAAACGACAATCTGGAGTGGAAGCAGCCAGGGAAGCCCCTTAGTGTCCCCACAACATTTCTGCCCTCGGGCACCTTGGCCTTACCTCCGATATTGGTGTGTCGATGATTCTCTTGTCCCCATACTTCTTCCACAGCCCCCGGCTGACCTGCAGGGGAGAAAGAGTCCGACTAGTTACTGGTGAGATGCTGCACCGCACGGATCATGACCACACGTCACCACCATCAGTCATCTGGAGTCCTTTGTCCTTACCTTGTAGGCCCCGTCATACTGAGCAACTTCTTCTCCAAGCAAGAAGACCCTCTCGTCCCGTTCCAGTTCTTCATCCATCCCCTGATTCAAGGCATCTCGGACCGTCACCTGCCACATCAGGAGGATGCTTGTCTGAACGAGAGCAGGACCCCTGCCCGCCCACCCCGAGGAGCCAAGACTTCCTGCCTGCGTCTGTCCACAGTCACTGCAGGAAGCATCCCAGACCCAAGTAGTGGCTGAGCAAACAGTAACACGGCAAGTTTACCAGGGCTGTTGAGGTTCTTGTTCTTGGTCATCCAAAAAGAAGCCCTAGAAACAACGATTCAAGCTGCCTGACCCAGCCCAAGCTTGGGGGATTCCAACCCAGGATCGGAAGCTGCCATCCACTGTGGGCTCCATCCCAGGGTGCTGGCTGGGCAGGTACTTTCCCCCTGTGCAGTTGGCTGAGAGAGGGAAGGGGCTGGGAGCACAGTCTCTGTTTTGGACCACAGTTTTCCCTGTCCTTGACCAGCTGGCTGCCCATCACACAGCGGAGGACGACCCCCTCCCCAAAAAGCGTGTGGAGAGAGACAAGACAGAAGGCAGGGGTTTTTAACTTTCTGGGGGATTCAACATTTGCTATTTCTAATTGTTTTTCAAACCCTTTCCTTCCATCATAGAATCCACACCATGTATTGGTTCCAAGGCATAAGAATGGTAAGGGTTAGACTTGCCCAGGGTCACACAGCTAGGAAGTGTTTGAGGCCGCATTTGAGTCCAGGACCTCTCATTTCCCGATCTGGCATTCTATCCCCTGAGCCACTTAGCTGCCCCTGTTCATTTTAATGTTTAAAGTTTCTGGCTTTCTCCAGGGGGCATCTCTGCTGAGATAAAGGTTCTGCCAGGATGCTTCCAGGTAAGAGTATGTTTTAACTCTTGAGGGTGGCAACCTGTACCCCAATTTTTGACCTGGGAGCCCAGGGGGTGGGAAGAGAAAAGGCATTTATTACGAAATGCCTAAACTTGAGCCAAGCGTTTTTGTACATTTCATCTCATGGACTGTGGGATCTCTGCTATACCCATTTTACAGAAGAAGCAAACAGGTAAGGTGACTAGCCTGGGGTTACATGGCTACTGTCCAAAGCAGGACTGGAACACAGGGCCCAGCTTGGGGAGGGGAAAGGCTTCAAAGTCACCCCACCTCAACCCACCACTGCCTTGCGTCCCTGTCTTACAAAGCCTGTCCTCAATAGTCTTTTTTTTTTTAAACCTTTACCTTCCGTCTTGGAGTCAATACTGTGTATTGGCTCCAAGGCAGAAGAGTGGTAAGGGCTAGGCAATGGGGGTGAAGTGACTTGCCCAGGGTCACACAGCTGGGAAGTGTCTGAGGTCATATTTGAACCTAGGACCTCCCAGTCTTTTAACCTGGCTCTCAATCCACTAAGCCACCCAGCTGCCCCCTGCCCTCAATAGCCTTAACTCGTCCTCCCAGAATGACCTTACCCAGGACTGGAAAGGCCCTCAGAGGTCACTCTCCGGTCCTTCCCCTCCCTTTACAGACAGGGAAACTGAGGCCGGGGGAACGAGATTCGAACTCATGTTGGCCGGACGGCGCGCCCCCTACTTCTCCCCCCCTCCGAAACGCCCAAAGCGCAGGCGCAGCTCCAGCCGGCCCGGCCCGTTACCTGCAGCGCGGCGGGCGCCGAGCGATGGAAGCGTCTCCTCAGCAGCCGGGCCACCTGCGGGCAAGGACAGAGAGAGAGTCAGTGCAGGGCACGGGCTGGGGCCAGCTTGGGGACCGCCAGGGCCTCGCCTACCTGCTGCCCGCAGCCGGCGAGCCCACCTCGCACTATCCCTGCCGCCATCTTGGTCGTGTCCTCTGCCGGTGACGGACGATTGGCCCAATGACAGGGGCGAGGCCATGGTGAGGGGATCTAGGCAGCCTCAGGCCACGCCCCCTGCCCTCGGCGCCGCCCAATAAGAGGACGCATCAGGCCGTGCTCTCCGCCCCCCTCACCGCGGAAGGCGGGGCAAGGGCGGAGCCCCAGAGCCAGAGCGAGGCTGGACTCGGAACTCCGTGTTCTCCCCCTCCCACCCCGAGACTTCGCCTGATTTCAATTTAAATAAACTTTATTGACAGCCTGCAGTTGGACACATAGCGCTAAGTTCTCCCCCTCCTGTCCGGTGACCTCGCCTGATCTCTATTTAAATCAACTTTATTAACAGCCTCGAGAAAGACACGGAGCAAGCACGCAGGGCCCTTTGCTCACAACCTTATGATGAAGCCTCCTTTCAAGTCCGACCTTTAGCGTGCCCGCACCGACCTTTGAGTACGCACAGACCCCCAGTTTTCCTTCGCTCATCCCGCAAAACTCACTTAAAGCCTCTGACCCTCAGTTTTCCTATCTATAAAATGGGGATGATGGGGGAGGTGGTCTTTGTTGTGGGAAGCAGATGATGTCATGTTTCATTCTCAATGTCACCTCTAGGACCATCTAGCCGATCTGTACCTGTATTACTTGGGAGGCAGTCATTCAAACGAGCATTTGATTTTTAAAATTCTATTTTATTTTATTTTATTTTATTTTAATTTCCTAATTTTCTCTCCACCCACTGAGAAAGCAAGTAAAACAAATCCTCTTCCAAGGATGTCTGTCAGGCAAAACAAAATTAGCCAGGTTATAAATAAAAATTATCTTTTATGATTTATTACAAATATATATTATATTATAAAGATGATAAAAAATTAAAGAAGATTTGACTCTATCTTCTGAGTTTTATGACACCTAAGTGGAAGTGGAATGTCTGTTTCATGATGAGACCTCTGGAACTGACTCCTCCAATCATTGCTCAGAGTTCCTAAATCTCTGTTGCCTTATTGTAATTACTATATAAATTGTTCTCCTTTTGCTTTGTGTCACTTTAAACAGTTTTCCTCAGGTTTCTCTAAAACTTTCCCCCTCATCATTTCATTTCTTTTCTTTCTCCATCTTATTAGCTCCAAGACAGAAGAGTGGTCAGCACTAGGCAATGGAAGTTAAGTGACTCGCCCCAACCCGCCAAGCCACCTCGATGCTCCATCATTTCTTAGAGCATAATAAGATTCCATCACAATTCAAGACACATTTATCGAGTGCCTATTCATATGTGCTAGGCACTTTGGGAAACACGGAGGATATAAAAAGAAGTAAAAGATAGTCTCTGCCCCCAAGAGGCTTACCATCCAAGAGGGAGACAACAAGCAAAGGCATACACACAAGCTATATCCATGACAAACAGGAAATAATTAACAGAGGAAAGGCATCGGGATTAAGGGAGGTTGATGGAAGGATTCTAATTGAGGCAGCCCGAGAGGTCAGTGGCCAGAGCAGAGGAGGGAGGATGTTGCAGGCAGGAGAGAGAGCCAGAGAGAATGGCTGGATCCAAGACAAGACACAAGACAGAAGACCAAGGTCACTGGGATGGAAAAGGATGTGTTGGGTTGGGAGTAGAGTAGAAGGACGCTGGAAAGAGCAGAGGGAGCTAGCTTAGGAAGGGTTCTGAGTGCTAAACAGGCAATAGGGAACCACTGGGATTTAGTGAATTGGAGTGGGACATATTAGACCTGTGCTTCAGGAAAATCCCTCAGTGGTTGAATGGAGGATGATTTGAAATTAAAATGGATCCTGAGGAGAGGAAGGGGCTTTGGGAAAGCAAAATGGACAGGTCCTGGCACCATATTGGATATGGGGAAGAGAGATAATGAACAATCCAGGATGACTCCTAGGGGAGGAACCTGAGGAACTGTGGGGAAACCGTGGTGGCCTCTACAGTGATAGGGAAGGTAAGAGGTGTGGGAAGGGTTGAGGGGGAAAGATAAAGAGTTTTATTTGGGAAATGTGGAGTTGAAGATGTCTACTGAGCATCCAGTTTGAGATGTCTGCAAGGCAGTTGGAGAGGGCAGATGATTATTGATCAGCAGAGAGGTTGGGGCAGGAGAGGGAGATTTGAGAATCTCTGCACAGAGAGGTAATTAAATCCATGGGATAGAGGGTGCTGATGTAAGTAAGAAGGCTCACTGGATCTTGCAAGATGCTAAGATTTCCCAGTGATGAGCTGGGCAGGGGTTGGAGAAGTCAAGTCCAAAATGGATGTAGCCTGTGGGGAATCAGATGCCTGGTGCTAATATGCTGGCACCCAAAGTTTTAACAAGCATTTATTATGTGCCCAGCACAGAACTAAGAAAGGCAAAATTAAAGTTCTTGTCCTCAAGGAGCTCATGTTCTAACAGAGAAGACACATGCAAATAGCAAGGTACATTCAAGATATTCAGGATGTTCCAGGGGCTATTTAGGCAACGGGAGTCCTCTTCTTTGCTTCCACACACACACACACATTGGCTTCTCTTACTCCTTCTGTGTGTCATGTCCCACTTTAATTTTTAAGTTCCTGGAGGGCAGAGACCATCTTTTTCTTAATTGCTATAATCAATCAATAAATTAATTTTTGTCAATTGCATCCCTCAAACCCTCACTGTCATATCATTGTAAGCATTTAATTAATATTTGCTGGGTTAATGAATAAGACTGGTTGCTGTCTTCTGGACTCTTGGTAATTCAATTAAACAAATATCTATCAACTGCCTTCAGTGTACTAGGTGCTAGAAATACAAAGACAAAAAGGAACCAATCCCAGACTCCGAGGATCAATATGAAACATGGTACATAGAGCACTGGGACTAGTCAGGAAGACCTGAGTTCAAATTATGACCTTAGACACTAACTAGCTATATGGCCCTGGACAAGTCAACTAATTTCTGTTTGTTTCAGTTTCCTTATCTGTGAAATGGGCATAATAATAGCATCTATCTCACAGGGTTGTCATGAGGATTAAATGAGATAATATTTGTTAAAAGTACTTAGCAAGGGGCAATTAAATGGCTCAGTGGATGGAGAGCTTGGCCTACTTAAAGACCTTTGAGCAGGATTATCAATGCCTTTTGGCAATGGTGGGGCAGCTAGGTGATGCAGTGGATGGAACATTGGACGTGGAGTCAGGAAGAGTTCAAATGTGGCGTCAGACACGCTTCTGAGCTATGTGACCCTGGACAAGTCACTTCACCCTGCTTGCCTCAGTTTCCTGATCTGTAAAATGAGCTGAAGAAAGAAATGGCAAACCACTCCAGTTCCCAAATGGGGTCATGAAGAGTCAGACAGGACTGAATAACAACAACAAACAATTCCTATTTAGGAATGAATTTGGTGACTGAATCCCCACTCACCTCTGCTTTCTCTTATCATTCCTACTTCCTTCTCCTCACTCCTCTCCAACATGTCAAACAAGTTAGGACAACAGCCCCAGGCCCTGGAGGGCCACAACCTTTGGTTATTCAAAAACCTGACTCCAAGGTGTGGCTTGGTTATTACTCATGGGGCTGTTGAGGGAGCCAGAGTTTGCCCACACCCACACAAAGGTCAACCACACTCACCATGGTCAAGCTAGGTTAAACTGCCCTTGTCTCTCTTTTGGACATAATCCTCCGGCCAGGCCACACCTTCTTCTTCCGCTCCCCATTTAGAATTGCCTTGAACTGTCATTTCCACCCGTGAAAAGGTGACATTTGCAGGAGGGGCGAGCTTAGTGGCCAAGATGGCGGGCTCTGTTTTCAAGAGTCCCAAACAACTCCCAGTTGGAGCACCCTATAGACAGTTGGCAATACCAGACTGGAATTCAGGAAGGAAATAGGGGCAAGAAACACAACTAAAAGAGTCAGAAGTAGAGAATGAGACTGGTCTTCCTTGTTGACATTATTGTCTTTGGGAAGACTATATTAAAATTAATATCCAATCACTCCACGTATTATATTTTATAAGATTTATTAATAGTACAGTTTTTACTTGAAATTCTACTTGGAGTTGAACTTCCTGTGAGAGAGTTCTTCATTCTTTGGAGTTGAGACTGGTGAAGAATCTGCTGACTGGACCTGAGTCCCTGTTCCTGGTGAGGCTGTTCTTAAATCTCTTCTTTTGGACTGACATGTGGTGAGTGAAAAGGCTGCCTCCTTCCCTGGATTTTCTGGAAAAAAACTAGCCTCAGGAGAGAGACCTAACTCTTGAGAGAGACTTCCCCAGGTCCTTAGTTTTTTTTTTTTAATTATTTTTTAAAATATATTTTATTTGATCATTTCCAAGCATTATTCATTAAAGACATAGATCATTTTCTTTTCCTCCCCCCCACCCCCCATAGCCGACGCATAAATCCACTGGGCATTACATGTTTTCTTGATTTGAACCCATTGCTATGTTGATAATATTTGCATTAGAGTGTTTCCAGGTCCTTAGTTTTGCCAAAGCCATTAAGGACTAACTCTCTCTGCTTGGGTTGAGCCAGGGGTCAGAGTAAATGACTCAGTGCTTGGGCTAGATATCTTACCCTAACCTCTCTCTGATTTTCTTTCTTCACTCGTTCTACATGTTGTAAATAATTGTAAATAAATCTCTTTGGAACAAATTAAATTCCTGGTGATCCTATTTTAAATATAATCCAGGCCAACCTTTTCATAAAATTAACCCCTTTTCCCCCCCCTTACAACAAGAACGAAAGTGGGATGCTGGGAATTGGAGTCCTGGGGACCAGATTCTAATTATACAACTAGCAGAATACAAAGAAAGACTGACAAAAATATTCATTCTGGAGGAAAATGGTCTAAATCTTGCCATTGATAAATGCCAGCTTTGCTAACCATTATAGAACCATTATAAAGTGTTTGAGTTATTTTGTATCTCAGCAAAGTGGAAGTGCTAATCCAGAGAAGATAGAAACATTCCTGACTTGGCCACACCTACAGAAACTTTGAGATATAAGTCTGCTTTTCAGATTTGACAATAATCATCATAGGTTTGTTAAGGACTATTCTTCTATTACATCTCACACACACACACACACACACACACACACACACACACACACACACACACACACACGCACACACACGTAGCTACCATAACCAAAAAGGAAAATGATAAACGTTAGAGAGGACGTGGGAAAATTGGGACACACGTACTATTGGTGGAATTGTGAACTGATCCAACCATTCTGGAAAGCAATGTGGAGCCATGCCCATAGGACCATAAAACTATGCATACACGTTGACCAAGCAGCACCAGGACTGGGTCTGTATCCCAGAGATCAGATATAAGGGGAAACGACCTACTTGTACAAAAATATTTTTAGCATCTCTTTTTGTGGTGGCAAAGAACTGGAAACTGAGGGGATGAGGAGTGACCGAACACATTGTGGTTTATGCTGGTAATAGAAAACTATTATGCCATGAGAAATGATGAATAGGATGAGTACAGAAAAACTTGGAAAGACTTCTACGAATTGCTACAAAGCAAAGTGATCAGAGCCAGGAGATTAGTGTATATAATTACAGAAGTAGTGGACGATGATCAAGTGCGAAAGACTAAACTTTTATCAGCAAAACAAGATTACTCCAAGGGTCTCATGATAAGCTGAAAACACAAACAAGGAAGCCACGATCTACAGCCAAAGGAACTGTTGGAATCTGATTGGAGATCAAAGCGTGCCGTCTTTCTCTTTATTTCCTCCAGGAGGTTTTTATTGCATATGCGATATAGGTCTTTGGTCAGGACTTGGGGAATATGGAGATATGTATTGCATGAAAGGTCTTGTATAACCTAAATCAGATTACTTAGCACCAGGGTGGAGGGAGGGGGGCAGGAAAGGAGGGAGAGAAACTGAATCACAAATTGTCAAAAATTGCTTCTACATATTATTAAAAAAAGTTAACTATAATAAGTTAAAAAGAACTATTCTTCTATTGCTAAACCACTGGATGATCTAACTTGTGTTTACATGATTGGAGAAAACCAGAGGTATCAGGATAAAAAAGCCAATATGGGGGAAACTGGGTAGCTCAGTGGATGGAGAGCCAGGCCTAGAGATGGGAGGTCCTAGGTTCAAATTTGGCCTCAGAAACTTCCCAGCTGTGTGACCCTGGGCAAGTCACTTGACCCCCATTGCCTAGCCTTTACCACTCTTCTGCCTTGGAGCCAACACACAGTATTGAATCCAAGATGGAAGGTAAGGGTTTAAAAAAAAAGCCAATATGTCATGAAGACGACATAGCTTTTAGGGACCATTGGATGGACGGATGTGAACAAACTTCCAAAGACTTAGCTCCATCATACGTGCCACCACTACTGGCCGATGCAGACTCAAACCAGCCTTTTGCCCTTTATACAGATGCCATCTTGGAGCAGCTTTGCATCAAGACAGTAACGATCCCCAGGAACCAGTTGCATTTGCCATCAGAGGCTCCTTCTTCAAGCTAGAGTTCTTGACTCAGAAGCTCGAGTCTCTGAGAAGTTAAGAGATTGAACGTATGGAGGGGAATTTTCACAAGTGAATTGCCAATCCTCTGAAATACTCTGACCCGTGCCAAGGGAGATGCTGCTTGCTAGAGATGGGCATGAAGCCTGTACGTGTTCCCAACTTGAGGAAGGCTAACGTGGGGACGAGGGCTGGGTCCCAGCCATCATGGAACCCAACTAAGAAAGGAGCAAAAGCTAACTGTATTGGATTCCCTGGGAGCTGGGCTACAAGCAGATGGTAGTACAGAAGAGAGTTGGGCAGTAGCATATGTAAGCCTTGTTTTACCAAATTGTACCTGGCTTCTATTGTCTACAGATGGCCAGATGGCTGACGAGGCGCTAGGAAAAGTGATACAGACCAAGAAGCGAGGGAATGACTCGAACGGACTCCTGTTCCAGGCCCCTGGAGGTTCCCAGCTGTCGAGATGATGCAGAAATTGGAGATGGGCGACAGAATCCTGCACAATGAGGCAGGGTACCACGATGCAGTTGACACCACCCAAATCCCATCTCCTTTGAAAGTGTGGTGTAATAACTTTGGCCATAACAGTCAGGAAAGAACCCTAAAGCCACTAAGGAAGAGTTTTGACTGGTCTCAAACCACTAAGAAGTGAGAAATGTGACTCGTTTGCAAAGAAAAGTACTACCAGCTTGTGCCCTGTTCATAGTAAATATAAGCACTAGCCAACCTTTGACCTTTGACTGCATTGACTTTCTATCACTGGAAGGAAGTAGAAAAGGCAAAAACTATTTTTTAAAAACTCTTACCTTCTGCTTAAAATCAGTACTGTGTATTGGTTCCAAGGCAGACGAGTGGGAAGGGCTAGGCAATGGGGGTCAAGTGACTTACCCAGGGTCACCCAGCTGGGAAGCGTCTGAGACCAGATTGGAACCCAGGAGATCTGCAGATCTGGCTCTCCACCCATTGAGCCACCCCGCTGCTCAGCATAAGCTATCTTCTTCCAGTAACTGACCCTTTCCCAAGATGAGCTTCCATAGTTGTTAAAGTATCTTGGGGAAAAGCATTTCTCAGCAAATGGGCTCTTAGGCAGGATTCACAAGGCAGGGACTTTGAAAGTGTTTGCTTTGGCTGGCTTCTAGAAGGCTGGAACTACACCTGATCTCCCATAATCTGAGCATTTCAGGTCAAACTCTGCTGAACATTTTGGCATCCCCAGATCACGGGGACAGCTTGGCTAGGGATGATGTCACAGGCTTTACATGATACCTCCCAAGGACTGGGAAAGAGCCAAGACCTCCTTATTGACTCTCCACCTGACATCTGCTCTCCTGGCCACCCCACCTAGGATAAACTCTTTACCTCTAATCTCGCCATTGTTGCTGCCTCCTCTGTCCTCTGAAGTATTGAACTCCTCCTAATACCTTCCTTAATGAGGGCTGAACCTGGATTTAGCTCACTCCCCTTTTTTTAAACCCTCACCTTCTTAGTATCAATTGTTTTTAACCCTGACCTTCCATCTTAGAATCAATACTATGCATTTGTAAAAATGGAGATTTTGAACCCTAGAGACAGGAGGTCCAAGGTTCAAATCTGGCCTCAGACACTTCCCAGCTGTGTGACCCTGGGCAAGTCACTTGACCCCCATTGCCTAGCCCTGACCACTCTTCTGCCTTGGAGCTAATACACAGTATTGCCTCTAAGACAGAAGGTAAGGGTTTAAAAAAAAATGGAGATTTTGAAACCTAGACTTCATTCCCCAGAAGTCCTTGGTATTTCCCAGAATCCCCTATAATCTCACCTGAGTCTCCACATTGGTGAGATCACAATTGGTATTTAACTGGAAGTAACGCCTCCAATGCACTCTTCCTTCCTTTGCAATGATGTAGCAAGTATAATGGTAAGCTAAGTGTGGGAATTTTAAATGGGCTGATCAGCCACGGACACGTGGTTTGTATTTTGTATCCTCTTTATTCCTTGATTTCTAATGATCATTTAATAAACTTCCTAAAGTATAATATTTTTATTATTAGAGATTAAATTTTACGCATTGGTTCTAAGGCAGAAGAGTGGTCAGGGTTGGGTAATGAAGGTCAAGGGACTCACCCAGGTTCACCCAGCTAGGAAGTGTATGAGGCTAGATTTGAACCCAGTTCCTTCCATTTCTAGACCTGGCTCTCTATCCACTGTGCCACCTAGCTACCCCTCAGCTCACCCCACTTTGCATCTGCCTGGTTTGAAATCCGTGGAACCAGCGTCTGTCTCTCAGGCTTGTTGTAAGGATAAAATGGTGTTGTAAAGTGATTTGCAGATCTCAAAGCACCATACAAAAGTACTCTTAGTTACTTGTGCGAACACATGTATGCCATTGTGTCACCTACATGTAACACGTCTTGCCTGTAATTCAGACTTGTGGTTATTAGATAGCGACCCAGGATTCGGAACTCTGGACAAACAGACCCAAACGTGTGCTGGCTGATTTGTTGGGCACCAGCAAATATTTCCGTAGAAAAAGGGAGAGTGGAAGAGCCCGATCCTGGAAAGTCCAGGACTTAATCACAGCAAGGGAAGAACAAGAAGATACTAAAATAATCGTGGACGATACAGCCGTGCCAGCTGATTTTTTGTTTTTAAATAGGGTATAAATTAGCTCTTTGAATGAATCAGAAAGGAAAAACATTGGAGGAACCAAGAAAGGCTTCCTGCAGAAGGTAGGACTTGAATGTGCCTTAAAGGAAACCAGAGATTTTGAGAGGTGAAGGGAAGCGATGGGGGCAGACAGTGGGCAGTGAGGAGTAGTAATAGGAACAGGACCCTCATGCTCTACAATCTTGGATTTCTTATCCATTAGTACTGGTTAAATAAACATCAACCACAAAATCTGTAGTTTCGGCATTAATCAGGCATGAACTAGAGATGGATCAATTACCCATTCTGTGTGCCGCACCTGGAATATTCTATACTGGCATCAGCTTTGTGCCTAATCTGTTTTATCAATGACTCATTGTTCTAGATTTGCTTTAGTTCAGAACTGCAAGATATAATTAATTACCTATAGTGGTCCTCCGATGTACTGCCCCCCTCTCCCCCATATTCTTATTCCAGAAGGGTAATGAGGCTCCTTCACATTAACAATGAACCAATGGGGGAACAAGAGACCTGTGCACTGAGGATCTGGCATTCCAGAAGAACCCTCCAAACCTCTGCATGCTCCTTATTCCCTACAATGTATTTGTCACATCCCAACCCGCACCTCCACCTGAATTTGGCCATGCCCAGTTTCCAGGGTTTTAGGGAAGGGTGAAGACTTCTTTGAATGGGAGCTGACAAGCTCCCAGACCCTAATGAATATGCCAACCCTGATACACACCCTGGGTTGCTGCTCCACAGATAGGGTTATGACTCTACATCTGAGGCTGCTACTCCATAACCTATTGGGCTATTCCATCAACTGTGGAGCTGCTACTCCACACCTGGAGAGCTGCTATTCTATCAGCTCCAGAGAAGCTACTCTACTAACCTCTGGGCTAATCCATCAGCCCTTGAACTACTTCATTAGCCCCCAAATTATTCTACCAGCTATTAGGCTATTCTCACCATAAAGCTCTTCTTCAAATAAAATTCTCATCTTATTTCTGGATTGAATGGAGTTTGAGTCTCCCATTCTTGGGGTGAGATCCTGATACAGACTTGGGTATGTTTCTTCCACAAGAGAAGGAGAGAGAGAGAACATTCTTTGTACAGGGGACATCCAATACAAGGGCAAAGATGGGAGATGGAGTATCTTATGGAAATGGCATACCATTGAATTTATGGGATGGAAGATGTGTAAGGATATTGGAAGAGGTCATGGAAATCCATTGAATTTTATGAAATGGGATTGGGAAGGGGAGGGAAGGAGCATGCTGCCCATGCCTTAACTTTCCTTGTTCCTTACCTTCACATTTTGGAATTCTTACCCACATTCATGGATCAGCTGCTCAAGCATTTTCTCCTATGTGAGGACTTCCTTGGACTTTCCCTGGTAGGTAGCAACCTTTCCACCAGATACTTTGTATTTACTTTGCACTTATTTTTAAATTTATCTATATACACATTGTTTCCTCTGGGAGTGTGTAACCTTGACAATTTTCATTTTTATTTTTGTTAAGTGCCTATCATGCTAGAGCCTGGTACATAGTAGGTCTTCATATATTAGACATCAATAAATGTTTGTCGAATTGAATTTCATTGTTCCGGACAATTATCTGACTTAGGGTTAGAAATTCCTCAAACTTCTCATTTAAACCCTTATGGTAATCCTGTATCCTTAAAACAATTCCAGGAGGAAAAGTCTGCTAAAGAAACCCTTCCATATCCTCTGTAGAGTCTGCAGCCAAAAGGGCCCCTTTGCTCCCCAAATCCTCTTTTATTTGACATGTAAATTAACATGAAAAGAGCAAAGGAGCTAAGCAAAGAGAGCAAGGTTATTATTCTCCAGTCTCCTGGTATAAATTCATACTTTTATTTTTTCGTATGTGTAATTGCTCAGATACCTATGATACACACATGGACATTCACATACATGTGGAGTTCTAAAAAATCTTAGTGCAATTTTAAGCTATTAAAGAATAAAACAACAAAAAGTTTGGGGAGAGATAGCACATGCATATGCACGTGTGTGTGTATGTGTGTTTGACAGCAGCAAAAATAAACTCAAACTTTGCCTTTTGCACTCAATTATTACTAGGATCTGAGTTTCTTCTTGGGTGGTAAATATTTATACATCATAAAAGAAAAAGTAGTGGAGATATTCACCTTTGAAACTTGTAGAGCAGTTAGACAGGCAGCGCACCTGAGCAATGACTTTTATTTTTGAACAATAGACACAGGTTTTCATATGCCTTAAATTTGTTCATGCATGCAAGTACTTGCCTTTTGACAGTTGGAATGTTTATACTGAAAAGTGGAATATTTTCCTTTTATAGATGAGCGGATACAGAGATGAAAATAAAATGCCTTCCTTTTAATACGAAATCTTCCCTAAACCAGCCTGCATTCATCTGAATATCAAATTTTCCTGAAGAAATGTGGATGTAAAAATATAGTCCAGTCAACCAGGCAGCTGCTAGAGTTGAATCTTTTCAAAGTAACTTTTGACATCGTCAGCGCCATAGCACTGGGTTATTTACAGGGCACTGGAAAACTCTTTAGGGGAGCCACCTCAAGGCACCCCCTCCCCAGAAAAATCACAAAAGGAAAATTCACTTAAGCACCTACTAGGTAAAATAAGTGGGGAGGCGAGTGAAGTAGATGGCCTCTAAGGTGCCTGCCAGGTCTACATCTAAGTATAAAGCATTACAATGGGCACAATGGAGAAACAATGGCAAGAATGATATTCTCTGCCTTAAAAGTTTATATTCTATTGTGAGACGGGAGGATAATTCAGGTAAACAAAACACATAATAATTGGATAAAAGGACAGAGTACAAGGAAATCAGTCAGCTTCCTGGAAGAGGAGGCACCTGAGGAAAATAAGGCTTCTGAAAGGGGGAAGTAGGGAATGGGCATATTCTGATGTGTAGAAGTCGGAGACTGTATGTTAAATTCCAGAGCGTTAGGCAGTCCAGTGTGTCTGGATCATAAAGGATACGAAAGGGAATGGTATGGAATAAGACTCAAAATGTGAATGGGGCGGTGCCAGTGGGTAGTTATGAATGCCACGCTAAAGAGTTTATAGTTTATTTATCTTAAGAGGCAATAGGGATCCATTGAAGATCTCTGTGAGCAACGACTTGATTAGAAATTGAGGGATATCAGTTGGGAAGCCAGTTGGAAAATGGGCTGGAAGAAAAGAGGCCAATTAGAAGACTTATGGCAGAAGGATTAGGCTGAGGGATTAGAATTGTTCTGCTTGGTCCCAGGCAAATTTAGAATTGATAAAAGGAAAAAAAAAAAGCTCTTACCAGAGCTAGCTCAAAGTGGAATTGAGCTCTCTGAGCAGATAAGGGTTCCATCTTGTTTTATGGGAGCAAGCAAAGCCTGACACCATCCTTTGTGGGTGGGTTGGAGAGATTTCTTCTTAAGGTGGGGCGTCGAGATCCTTCTGACACTGACATTTCAGAATCCTGAGACAGTTCAGTCTCTAGAGGGCCCCTTCACACAGCTCCGGAACGTGACAGGCAGGCAAAAAGGATTCTGTTTCCTTCAATGGGGCACAAACACTGAGTCATGGTCTCCTGTGCACAGAGGAGCTCTTAGAGAAGACCCGGGATCAAAACTCCTGGAGGACTTGCTGGTCACTCAGCTGCGCTAGAACTGGCTCATGAGCTGCCTAGGCTGAAAGTGTGGGCACAGGAGAGGGTTGTTGCCTTAGTAGAGTCTCTGAATCATGGGAGTTAGAGTAGGCGGTGGGGATTTGCTGACAATAAGACTGGGTCAGGACCATCCATTCAGTGGGCCAAAGCAGGGGATGGGAGGGTCAAGAAGATGCGGGAGGGTGTTACAGAGCGGCCGACTGAGTCTCCTAATCTCAGGAGACCCTTGGCTGGAGGAGTCACTTCATTTGGTCGGGGAATCTCCTGCCATCATGGCAGTCCTTCAGCCAGAAGGCTCAGTGGTCATGGTGGCCAAGAGAATCAGCACTGAAGGAAGCCTCCAGTGCTGCATTAGTTTGGGCCAATTCCCTTCACCCCCTCCTTCCACCACAGTCCCAGTGAAAGGTAAGGACTGTGGCCAAGGCTGGGACAAGAGCAACAATGGTGCTGGTTACAGCAGTGCCTTCCTTCCTTCCTTCCTTCCTTCCTTCCTTCCTTCCTTCCTTCCTTCCTTCCTTCCTTCCTTCCTTCCTTCCTTCCTTCCTTCCTTCCTTCCTTCCTCCCTCCCTCCCTCCCTCCCTCCCTCCCTCCCTCCTTCCTTCCTTCCTTCCTTCCTTCCTTCCTTCCTTCCTTCCTTCCTTCCTTCCTTCCTTCCTTCCTTCCTTCCTTCCTTCCTTCTTTCCTTCTTTCCTTCCTTCCTTCCTTCCTTCCTTCCTTCCTTCCTTCCTTCCTTCCTTCCTTCCTTCCTTCCTTCCTTCCTTCCTTCCTTCCTTCCTTCCTTCCTTCCTTCCTTCCTTCCTTCCTTCCTCCCTCCCTCCCTTCCTCCCTCCCTCCCTCCCTCCCTCCCTCCCTCCCTCCCTCCCTCCCTCCCTCCCTTCCTTCCTTCCTTCCTTCCTTCCTTCCTTCCTTCCTTCCTTCCTTCCTTCCTCCCTCCCTCCCTCCCTCCCTCCCTCCTTCCTTCCTTCCTTCCTTCCTTCCTTCCTTCCTTCCTTCCTTCCTTCTTTCCTTCTTTCCTTCCTTCCTTCCTTCCTTCCTTCCTTCCTTCCTTCCTTCCTTCCTTCATTCCTTCCTCCCTCCCTCCCTCCCTCCCTCCCTCCCTCCCTTCCTTCCTTCCTTCCTTCCTTCCTTCCTTCCTTCCTTCCTTCCTTCCTTCCTTCCTTCCTTCCTCCCTCCCTCCCTCCCTCCTTCCTTCCTTCCTTCCTTCCTTCCTTCCTTCTTTCCTTCTTTCCTTCCTTCCTTCCTTCCTTCCTTCCTTCCTTCCTTCCTTCCTTCCTCCCTCCCTCCCTCCCTCCCTCCCTCCCTCCTTCCTTCCTTCCTTCCTTCCTTCCTTCCTTCCTTCCTTCCTTCCTTCCTTCCTTCCTTCCTTCCTTCCTTCCTTCCTTCCTTCCTCTTTCCCATCTTTTCTTCCTTTCTTCCTCCTTCCCTCTCTTCCTTCTTTCTTTTCCTCTCTCCCTCCAAATTTAACAAATACCTTTTACTTTTACAACACAGTGGCTTCTAGAAATACTCCTTCCCCTGCCCTTGTTCCAACCCCCACCTCACTCCCTTGTGACCAAGGAGAATAACTAGCAGAACCAAGTGACACAGAAAGTCTCCTGATAGCATATGCAATATTCCACACCTTTGGTCCTCCACCTCTCCAATGAAAATATGGAGATCAAAGGAAGACTTTCTATAGCTGACAAGGTGCACTTGGGGTAAAAGCATCAATGAATCTCCTTCTTGCTCCTCTGGAAGAAGCAGAGATTCTGAATGTTGTCATTAGGAATTAGTTGCTATGGCTTCCCAGTGCCCCTTGCAGACCCCACACCTCAGCCTCTTCTGCAAAGCATTGAGTGGTCTCCTTTCTTCTTACACTGTCCATTCTGAGATGATGAAAAGTACCCTTAAGATCAAGGAGGTTATGTTGAAAGGATGTTGTTCAATGGAGGACTACTAGGTGGCGCAGTGGATAGAGCCCTGGCCTTGGAAATAAGAAGTCTTCCCTTCCTTCCTGAGTTCAAATCTGGCCTCGGATATTTACTAGCTGTGTGATCCTGGACAAGCCGCTTAATCCTGGTGGCCTCAGTCTTACCATCTATGAAATGAACTGGAGAATGAAGAGGCAAATCAATCTAGTATCTTTGCCAAGAAAATCCCAAATAGGATCACACAGAATTGAACATGACTGAAAATGGCTAAACAACAGCAACAAACTGTACAGTCCACAAAGGTGACAGGGAAGTCCATGGCTCATCCCGGAGTTTGCTTTGATGGGATTGTTTTAAAATAAAAGATTGACTTCTTTGGGAAGTTGCTTATTTCTCATTAAAAAAAAAAAGAGCCCAACAATTTCAATTTACGCTTTCCTTCCTTGAACACAGAGGAATTAATGTAGGGAGCTAAAACATGAATTTCCACTTTGTGATGGGTAACAAAACAAAACTTTTATAAGCTCAATATAACATCCAGAAATATATGCTGCTAAATGCTTTCATCAAGCTGTTACAGATGCTAAGCCTTTTTTTCTCTCTTCTATGTTCCATCATTGCCAAACTTTTTATGGAAGATTCCACGGAAAGTGGCAGGTTTTTCTAGCACTTAAAACAATTATACTAAAGCAACATCCCGAAAGATTTAAATATCACATATACAATCTATATTTAGTGGGCCTTTTTTTTCATTGCTCTCATATATCAAGTGGCTGAGGACTTAATGTTAACTCTCTTGCAGTTTTTCCATGAGGCCCAAGAATATCTCTGCCATTGATATTCCCAATAGGAGTGTTTAAGAAAGCAAGATGTGGAAGCAAATTAAAGGCACTTCTAGGTTTCATATTTAAAGCAGTAATTACCCCAAACTATGGATACTAGTTAAATAATTTATTTATTTAAACCCTGACCTTCCATCTTAGAATCAATACCGTGTATTGGTTCCAAGACAGAAGAGCAGTAAGGGTTAGGCAATGGGGGTCAAGTGACTTGCCCAGGGTCACACAGCTAGGAAGTGTCTAAGGTCAGATTGGAACCTAAGACCTCCTGTTTCAAGGCCTGGCTCTCAATCCACTGAGCCACCCAGCTGCCCCCTAGTTAAAGAATTTAAGTAGAAAAACACATCCGCATAATAAATAGACTAGGTAAGAATCAGAATAAACCATTTAGTTAAAGAGCACCCCATCCAACAAGAAGCATTAAAAATACTGGAAAGCAGTTTGGGCAAAATAAGCTTATACTAGAATCTTACACCATACACTATATCAATTAAGTTTACATCATTAAAAAAAAAAAAACTTGGAGAATAGTTGGAGGCATCTTTTACATCTATGGCTAGGGGAAGAATTCTTAACTAAATGCAGGACAGACATCACAAAAAATAAAGGCGATAATGTCAATTACATGAACTATGTTAAGGCACTACCAATACAACTAGGATAAGAAGGGAAATGATTGATTGGGGAAAAAATCCTTATCTATCTGATAAGTCTGATATAAAGATACATAGAAAACTCACACAAATAATAAAATAGATAAAAAATAAAATTTTTAATTTATTAATACTATAAATAAATAATAAAAAATAAAAAAACAAAAAAACAAATAATTAAAAAATAAAACCAAAAGCCCTTCACCAATGGATATTAGTCATAGCATAGGAACAAGATTCTCAAAAATGAATAGCTAACCTTTTATAGCTTTATGAAAGATTTTACTAAATTGTTATTAATTAGAGAAATAAAAATCAAAACAACTAGATGACCCAGTGGATTGAGTACTAAGCCCAAAACCAGGAAGACCTGATTTCTTTTTCTTTTTAAACTCTTACCTTCCATTGTAGAATCAATACCAAATATTGGTTCCAAAAAAGAGCAGCAAGGTCTAGGCAATGGAGATTAAGTGACTTGCCCAGGGTCACCCAGCTATGAAGTGTCTGATTCCAGAATTGAACCCAGGACCTCCTGTCTCCAAGACTGACTCTCTAGTGAACCACCTAGCTGCTCTGAAGACCTGATTTCAAATCTAGCTTTGTGCTTAGTAGCTTTGTGAGGGTAGGAAGAACAAAATCTATATGCCCCAATTTTGTCCTTTATAAATGGGGATGATAATGACTCCTTTTTCCCAGAGTTGCTGTGAGGATAGTTGATTATAATAAAAAAATGTTTATTAAGCACCTACTATGTGCCAGGTACTATGTTAAATGCTGGGGACACAGATTTGAAAAAGAAAGACAATGCCTACTCTCTAGGAATTTATAATCTAATAGGGAAAGATAACACATAAAAGAAAGTTGAAGAATGCCTTTGGTGGGAGGGAAGAAGGTACCCATCCAAGGACATGGTAGACAAGTAAAGAAATCCAAAATGAGTACAGTCAGATGATTAATGCCAAGGTGTCTGAAGAGCTATTCCCCTTTCCTTAGATGAAGGAAATATGGTTCCACTCTTCAATCAGAAGGGCAGGGGGGTACTGATGAAGTATGAGTAACAAAGCCAATTGGAGCTTGCAAAATTATGTGGTTTTTCAATGATGAGTTTACTGGGGACATGGAGATGTCAAAGAAATCTAAAATGAGGACAGTGGGAGATGAGATGCCCGAGCAAAGCAGAAAAAAATGAACTAATATTTGTAAAGTGTTATAGAAATGTTAGCTACTGTTTTTATTTTTAAAAATTCTGAGGTCTGACCCATTCTCAAGAAACTGGTGAAGATGATAAGACGGAAACAATTCTGTAGAGGCTTTGGGAAGACTTGGCACACTAATACATTGTTAGTGGAACTGTGAATTGGTCCAACCACTTTGGAAAAAAAAAATTGAATGATGTTGAAAAAAGTGATGACAGTGTCCTTACCCTTTGACCTGGAAATCCCACTGCTAGGCATATGCCCCAAGGACCCCAGAGAAAGAGTGAATTGTCTCATACATACAAAATATTCATAGCAGCATTTTTTGTGATAGCAAGAAACTAGAAACAAAGTAGATGATCATTGGTTGGAGAATGGCTAAGTAAATCGTGGTACATTAGTGGAATGCACTTGACACTGTAAGAAATGATCAAACTGAAGAATACTGAAAAAAAGGAGATTTGCATAAATTGAAGCAAAGAACACAGTACCCAGAACACCCTCAGTATTTGACAAATACTCATTGGCTTGACTTGATGTAAGCAGAACCAGGAAGACAATGCACACTCTCGCAATGTAAATAGAACAAGAAAAAGTAACTGGAGGCTGCATAATTATAATAACCGAGCTTGACCCTAGAAAAGACCTGAGAAAACGTCCTTTGATCCTTTCACTGTTGTGGAGGGCAGAAGTATGGGAGTAGGAAATAATTAGACTGCAGACTCTTTGTGGGAACTCTTCTTGGGTCCCCAGCTCTTAGCACAGTATCTAGCACATAGTAGGTCCTTAACAAATGTGTATTGGCTGACCGGCTGAATATTGCATTACAGATACAGATACAGATTTCATGTATAATCAACACATTACATTGCCTATGTAATCAGATAAAGAATATTCAGTAAATATCATCAATAGATAAAATAATTAATAGATACAAAAGGTCTGTTGATCTGCTTTTAATTATTTATTTGTTTTAAAAACCCTCACCTTCCATCTTGAAACTGTAATAATTAAATTAGTCTCTAGTAATAGAAATATTATATTTTATGAGGTTTATTAAAGATTATTAGAAATCAAGGATACAAAATAATAAACCACGTGCCTAGGGCTGATTAGCCCATTCACAGCCTGCTTACTACAAGTTGTAATGGCTGAGGTAGGCATTACAGCCAGTTTAAATACTCATTGTGATCTCGCCCAGGTGGAGACTCAGGTGAGATTATAGGGAATTCTGGGAAATACCAAGGACTTCTGGGGATTGAAGTCTAGGGTTCAAATCTCCATTTTTACAGAATCAATACTGGGTCTTGCTTCCAAGGCAGAAGAGTGGTCAGGGCTAGGCAATGGGGGTGAAGTGACTTGCCCAGGGTCACCCAGCTGGGAAGGGTCTGAGATCAGATTTGAACCTAGGATCTGCCATCTCTAGGCCTGGCTCTCCATCCACCGAGCCACCCAACTGCCCCCTTGATCTGCTTTTTAAAAAATTATTTCAAAGGATAATTCTGTGGGGAGGAGAGGGAAAGAAATATTTGGAGGTGACTATGCTGTAAAAACAAAGGCATCAATCAATTTAAACTTAAAAAGATAAAAGTAACAAAAAACAAAACTAAGGAAATCTGAGGAATTACATTGTAAAATTTTTATTTTTCCCAAGTAAAGTTATGTGTAGAGAGCACATCGGATGGTCAAATAAACAAATCATATCTTATCAGGAGAATAAACCTTTTAAAGATGACAGTGATGCTGCCCCCTATTTTCCCAAGCTATTTCTAGATCAGCAGCATTCAGAAGCTAGAAGGATGCCTTTGTTCTCGTGAGTTCTTCATCCCCTCTCAAATCTTTTCTTAGTTTGTCTCTTGGCTTGGGAGTTGCCATCAATCCACTGGGTTATTTCCACCGCTGCATAGATAGGCAGGATTTAATTTTCCAGTGACTGAGAAAGCAGGTGCTTGGTAAAAGCTATTGGAAGACTCTTAATTAACTGAAAAAAAAAACCAAACCAAAGAAGAGATTCGCTTATAGCAGCGTCTGAAGACTAGGGGGCCCTCTGTTCATGGCAGTAGCAGCATGAAGTGGAGAAGCAGTTGACTTGATGATGTAAGAAAGTGATTCATGCCTGGTGGAACTTTCCAAATGTTTCACCACTTCTGTTCCCTGGCCTTCGCCACATTTTTTGTGGGTTGCAAAATTCAGACTTGAAAGCACAAATCTTGGCATTTCAGTGCTGAAGCCTTTGAAAGGGTAAAGTTGGTGTTCCATATTGAATGATGCAATTGAGAAGAGAAGGAGGAAGACGCAAAGGAGAGCCTGAAAACATTGGCCATCCCAGGCGCACTTTAACGCTCATTGGGAAAAATTCACGAAAAAGAAAATTATGTTCCCTCCCCCAAATACCTTTGCATGAATTTGTATGTATTTTCATATGCCTGTACATAGTTTATATGTGTCTACATGATTACAGCATGTACTTCTCTTCTCCATAGACTGTAAGCTCATTGCAGGCAGGGAGAATCTCCCTTTTGTTTCCATGTATCCGGTACTTAGCCTAGGATCTGGCCCATACTGGGTGCTTAGTAAGTGCTGGTTGACGCATTGGTTTACTCCCCTTTGTAACTTTGGTACGGGGGGATTCTCTGTCCTCCAATCTGGGAGAGGAGGGATGTCAACCTGTCCTATAACACTACATCCCAAAGGGTTTCCACTTTAGCGCATGGCTACAAATCATAGACGACGATGCTCTCCAAGTAGTCAGAAGAGCAGGTGACCCAAAGGAGGACCATGGAAAGCCTTGGAAGGGATGGTAGGCTGCAGCATATTGTCAGCAATGACTCGAATTCACAAGGTGACGTAAGACACCATTCCCGAGATCCAGGATGGGAAAAGGAAATGAAATGGCAATCAGCAGGTATTGCCCATCTGGAAATGGAAATGAATCCACAACAGGGCAATAATGAGAGATAATAAATGATATGAGCACCAAACTGGTCCCCAGGGAATGTCAAAAGAGCTAAGGAAAGACCTCTAGCACCTGAATGGAAAAGAAGGGGAAGAAGCATTCATGAGCATCTTGTTATGTGCCAGGCACTGTAGTACTACGTGTTTTACAAATATTATCTCACTTGATGCTCATCATTATCTTTATTTTACTATTGAGGAAACTGAGGCAGACAGAGATTAAATGACTTGCTCAAGGTCACATTGCTAACTGTCTGAAGCAGTATTTGAACTCAGGTTTTCCTGACTCCAGACCCAGTGCCACCTAGCAGCATGATGTAGTGTCCAGCTTGAATTCCTGTTCCATGAGACTCAATGACTCCCCATTGCCTCCAGGATGAAAAAAAAAATTCTCTGGCATTTAAAGGTCTTCACAACCCTTCTCCTTATTCCCCACCATGTCCTCTGATAGGACATTCCATTCCAGTTCATTTCTTCTTTTTTTAAACATTTACCTTCCATCTTGGAATCAACATTGTATATTGGTTCCAAGGTGGAAGAGCGTAAGACCTAGGCAATTGTGGTAAGTGACTTTCCCAGGGTCACACAGCAAGGAAATGTCTGAGGCCAGATTTGAACCCAGGACCTCCCATCTCTGGGCTTGGCTCTCAATACATGGAGCCACCTGGCTGCCTCCATGACACTCCATTTCCATGCTTTTGCTATGGCTGTCCACCATTTTTTAATGTTCTAACCCCTTGCCTCTGCCTCTTAGTTTCCTTGCCTTTCTTGAAGATTCAGAGCCATTCCTAGTCTCTCTCTTTCCCCGACAATTCCTAATGCAAATCCCATTCTTACCTTTTATCTATCTACACTCTGTGTATATCTGGTACATCTTCAGGTATTTCCATGTGATCTTCCCCATGAGACTGTCTCATAGCCAGAAAGTGTCCGAGGTCAGATTTGAACCCAGGACTTTCCATCTCTAGCTAGCAAATCACCTGGCTCCCCGCCCCCCCTCCCCAACTTCTCTAAATGTGATAGCTGTGCTTGTTATTGGTATCATGGTGGATTCCCAGCAGGACATAGATGGGAATCACAAAAGAATAGAAAGACCAGAGAAGCAGGAATCTGCAATGTTTGTGGGAGTTCTTACATCAATCACATCCCAGATTCACTGGGGTACCAGGGGTTGGGCTACCTGCTGACTTTTTACTCATTATATCACCACAGGATCATTCCACATATATCCTTCTTGTATTGCTTGGTCAACTCCAGGTACAGCAATGACCTCTGAGAGAAAGAATCTCTAGTTTTTGTTCTCAACTAACTAGAGGCTTTATTATCCCTTCTGGAGCTCATTTGTACACAGCTGTTTGCATGTCGCTTCCCCCTTTAGACTGCAAGTTCCCAGAAGGAAGGGACTATCATATTATCTCCAGCATTTAGTCAAAAGCCTAGTATATAATAGGCACATAACAACTTATTGATCACATAAAAGCCTGTGGTGGTGCATATGCCAAAAAAGATATAAGGAGGACAGTTAGGTGGCTCAGTGGAGAAATGAGAAGTCCTGGGTTCAAATCTATCCTCAGATCATTCTTAGCTGTGTGACCCTGGGCAAATCACTTAACTCCCTTTACCTAACTCTTACCCCTCTTCTGCCTTGGAACCAATACCCAGTATTGACTTGTGAGGATTGGATTTAGCTATCTCCTGATTGTAACAATGAAGGTACTTAGCTCTTCCTTGGAAAGATTGAATTGTAATCCATAATCTATTTTTAGATTTTAATCCCCAAAAGGTGGTAACTCAGTATTTGAAATAGATCTACCCATTTTTATCTAAAAAAAAGGTATTAACTAACTACAAAAGGTGAACTAACCAAAAAAGGTGTTAACTAACCACAAAAGGTATAACTAACCACCAAAAGGTGTAAACACCCATTTCATGCATTGAGTGGGAGGTCTGTGACCCACGTGTGAAAGAGTGGGCAGTCCTGAAGAGGAGCGTCTTCTATGATTGGTAGATGTGAAATTTAGGGGAGGTGACACAAGAGAAAAAGGTCTTTAAATAGAGGAAACAAAGACTGAAGAGGACAGTCAGTCACCTGGCTTGGAGTGAATGATCAGTCACTCAGAGCTGGAGGGAAGACACTCGGAGGAGAGCCTGCAAGATGGATGCTTGGACTTGGCTGTGAAACCTGACCCCTGGAGGAACTCGTTCAGGAGACCTCAGACTGCTTTTCCTTTTAGGCAGTCACCAGTCACTGTTGATGAGTGAAAGGCTGACTTAGTGACTCCACCTTTCTGGAGGTGTGAACCTCCAAGAAAGGGCCAACATCTTGAGACCCTTTTCCCTGGTTAGGGCCTTAGAATTTTTACCTGGCTCAGAGGAAGCAGGAGTTCTCTCTCTCTCTCTCTCTCTCTCTCTCTCTCTCTCTCTCTCTCTCTCTCTCTCTCTCTCTCTCTCTCTCTCTCTCTCTCTCTCTCTCTCTCTCTCCTTAATATCTTCTCTCTATTGTAAATAAACTACAATAAATTTACATTTTACTTTAACAATTCATTTTGGGATTAGAAATTAAATCCATGGCGACCACCAATTTAAACCACCAATTTAATATTCTAGTCCAACCACAAATAAATTTAACAGACTCTAAGATGGAAGGTAAAGGTTTAAAAAAAAGAAAAATGGATATAAGGAGACAGATGCCAATAATCTCTATTTCTCAATGATCATTTCTTGTCCCCAGGAAGCAAAGTTTTAGGCATGGCAGTTATAGGAAAACTAAACTTGTCCAGAACTAAAAGCAGTATACTCCTGGCCCCTTTAGAAGTGTACCTCACTGTACAAACAAAAGTACCCAAAGTACCAGTTAAGACCAGGCTCCATTGGGACTGACAGAATTCCTTTGGTGTCAAGGGCTGTATTCACTGTTCTATCAGGCATTCTCGTTATTTGTGCTGACCTTTTCTCCCTCTTCTCTCTAGGGAAAGGGCCCAATAAGGTCAGATTGCTTCACTTGACTCCTTGACTGATGATATCAACAGGTGCAGTGGCTGAGGTTCTTTTCTGATACCTGCTGTTGGTTTTTACACAAAATAACTGCTCCCGTGAAAGGGACGACTTTACCACTTGAAATACCAGGAGGAGCTGGATGCTGAGGAGTAGAATGCAGCTAAATCCACTGCACATGACACCTGTGAGAACCCCAGAAGTAGAGCTGAGTCTCAACATACAAGTAAGATCATGAAAAAAACTCCCCAAATGAGTGAACAACAAAGAAAAAACCAGGAACTGTTATATAGAGCCACTGTGAAATGTTCTCTGGGATTATGAGCTGTTATTTTATTTTATTGTTATTTTTTAATTGAAAATTTTGATTTAATTGATTTAGAATATTTTTCCATGGTTACATGATTCATGTCTTTCTCTCCCCTCTTCTCCCCCCTCCCCATAGCCAACACACAATTCCACTGGGTTTTGCATGTATTGTTGATCAAGACCCATTTCCACATTATTGATAATTGCACTAGAATGATTGTTGAGTCTATATTCCCAATCATATCCCCACAAACTCACATGATCAAGCAGTTGTTATGAGCTATTTTAGATAAAAAGAAACAGCATTTTCCCAATTTGGGTTATGCCACTCAGTATCATACTTGGTTGTCTATTTATTTTTGAAGTTTAGGACTTGCCTTTCTTCACAGCAAGATCAACAGCTGAGGAATTAGCTACTAATAGCTGGCTGAGGGATAGTTTAGAGATAGTAGAAGGGGAAGGAGACTATCAGCAAATTGAGGGTGCTCATCAAACCTTCATGAGTGCCACAAATGTAAGGAATTAATGAAGAGTTTGACTAAATGTGTGAGAATTCTAAACTAATAATGTGGTCGCAGATTTATATTCTATTATAGCTCAAGTCAAAATGACTTTTAAGAGCTTTTATTTACAAAAGGGTGGAAATAGTGAAAGTAGAATAATACAAAAAGAGGGTAGAGAAGATGGCTACCCTATCATGCTAAATATTGCTCCAGTGCTTGGCTCAGCCTGGCAGGGCTTGTTAACCCCCGACGGGAGGACCCAGAGTTCCACCCACAGGGCCTCCTCCAAGAAGGGAAGGCCTATCTGAAGCTAATCTCTCTCCACCTAAGAGGCAATCCAAGTCCCAAGTTAACTCCAAGCTCCATATTCATGATGAAAATGACTTGCCGACTATCTGCAGAAGACTGCTTGCATAAGACTCTAGCCAAAGAAGATCAGGACTTTTATAGTCCTTTTTGTCTTTTCCCCTCTTCATAGGAGTCAATCACAGCTTCCTGTGAATTTAAGATTTACTCCACCCTGCTTAGTCTTTCGAATTTTAGCAACCAGGAATGTATACACCCCCACTTAAGCATTAACTGTGGGGATGGATGGTCTATGACCGGCATGTGACTGGCAAGTGACAAATCAGAAACAACTGGCTGATGCCCTGGGCTTTCCTAAGCCAATTTTAAGCCACCATGGGTACCTGTGAGACACAGGAAGTGATGTAAAGAACTGCCTAAATATTTTGCATCACTTCCTGTGAGGGGGGCCTTTGTGGTCTTTGGCGATGGAACTTGATTTGGTGGAGAGTGGGTCCTGAGACTACTTCCCTTAGGCGACCACATGGTGAGTGTTAAGGCTGACTCCCCTTTCCCTTGACCTTTATGAAGGTACCAGCCTCCAAGGAGGCCCCTTATCTTGGAGGAGGCCTTGTAGCTGGAAGCCAAGCTAGATTTAATCTTCTGGGAAGGCCCCTTGGCTGAGGCCTCGGAACTACCCCTGGCTCAGGCCAGGCTGGAGTAGATCTTCTACCCTTTTCCCTCTTTATCCCTCATTCTTAATTTCTTCCTTCTATTGTAAATAAAGCACCATAAAATTCTATTCTGACTTGAGTATTTCATTGGGATTTAGAATTTAAATCCCTGGCGACCATTAAATAATATATTCAGGCTCAACCCTAAAATTTACCCATAACATTCCAAATTGCCTAGCACTGCCCAGGGTGGCAGTGTCTGTGGGATTCACACCTCTCATCCTCTGAAGGTGCAAACCCTTATCAAAAAGATTCACAAAACTATATTATAAAGCAGTGATCATCAAAACAATATGGTACTGGCTAAGAGACAGAAAGGAGGATCAACGGAATAGACTTGGGGTAAATGACCTCAGCAAGACAGTCTATGATAAGCCCAAAGATCCCAGTTTGTGGGACAAAAATCCAGTATTTGATAAAAATTGCTGGGAAAATTAGTATAGGAGAGATTAGGTTTAGATCAACATCTCACACCCTACACCAAGATAAACTCAGAATGGGTGAATAACCTGAATATAAAGAAGGAAACTATAAGTAAATTAGATGAGCACAGAATAGTATACATGTCAGACCTTTGGGAAGGAAAAGACTTTAAAACCAAGCAAGACTTAAGAAAAAGTCACAAAATGTAAAATAAATAATTTTGATCAAATCAAATTAAAAAGTTTTTGTACAAACAAAACCAATGTAACCAAAATTAGAAGGTAAATAACAAATTGGGAAACTATCTTCATAATAAAAACCTCTGACAAAGTTCTAATTACTCAAATTTATAAAGAGCTAAATCAACTGTACAAAAAATCAAGCCATTCTCCCATTGATAAATGGGCAAGGGACATGAATAGGCAATTTTCAGTCAAAGAAATCAAAACTATTAATAAGCACATGAAAAAGTATTCTAAATCTCTTATAATCAGAGAGATGCAAATAAAAACAACTCTAAGGAATCACCTCACACCTAGCAGATTGACTAACATGACAGCAAAGGAAAGTAATGAATGCTGGAGAGGATGTGGCAAAGTCAGGACACTAATGCATTGCTGGTGGAGTTGTGAATTGATCCAACCATTCTGGAGGGCAATTTGGAACGATGCCCAAAGGGCGCTAAAAGACTGTCTGCCCTTTGATTCAGCCACAGCACTGCTGGGTTTGTACCCCAAAGAGATAATAAGGAAAAAGACGTGTACAAGAATATTCATAGCTGTGCTCTTTGTGGTGGCAAAAATATTGGAAAATGAGGGGGTGCCCTTCAATTGGGGAATGGCTGAACAAATTGTAGTATATGTTGGTGATGGAATACTATTGTGCTCAAAGGAATAATAAAGTGGAGGAATTCCATAGGAACTGGAACAACCTCCAGGAAGTGATGCAGAGCAAAAGGAGCAGAACCCAAGAGAACATTGTACACAGAGACTGATACACTGTGGTACAATTGAACGTAATGGACTTCTCCATTAGTGACAATGCATTGATCTGAACAACCTGGAGAGATCTATGAGAAAGAACATGATCCACATTCAGAGGAAAAACTGTGGGAGTAGAAACACAGAAGACTACTTGATTACATGAGTCGAGGGGGGTATGATTGGGGATATAGACACTAAAGGAACATCCTAGTGCAATCATCAACAGAATGGAAATAGGTTCTGATAAGGGACACATGTAATACCCAGTGGAATTGTGCATTGGCAATGGGAAGGGCAGGAGAAGGGGAGGGAGGAATAGAATATGATTTTTGTAACCAAGGAATAATGTTTGAAATTGACCAAATAAAATAAAAAAATATGGTACTGGCTAAGAGACAGAAGGTAGGATCAGTGGAATAAACTTGAGGTAAGTGACCTCAGCAAGAAAGTCTATGATAAACCCAAAGATCCCAGCTTTTGGGACAAAAATCCACTCTTTGACAAAAACTGCTGGGAAAATTAGAAGACAGTATGGGAGAGATTAGGTTTAGATCAACATCTAACACCCTATACCAAGATAAACAAAAAGATTCACAAGTTCCTGACTGATTGAGTTTCTGAGGGTGTGAACTCTTTAAGTGACTTCTGAATCATCTTACTTTTTGGCTAACAAAGTATTAAGTAAGGATGTTTTCAGTTTTTCGTTGATTAAATTAAAAGTTGCTGATGCTAGACAAAGAAAGTGTGATTCACACATCACAAACCTGACCCTGAAAAGCTATTACATCAAAAAGGAAGACCAAAATGCAAACTCAGCAGAGGACAGCAATGCCCAAACAGAAATAATTGAACCTTTAATGACAAATATTAAAGGATGTCAGACCCACAATGAACTCTTAGAAGAGCTCCAAAAATGGATAAAAAATAAAAGATTTAGAAGAAAAAATTTAGAAAAGAAAATAAGACAAAATTCAATAGCTTAGAGCAAAAATTCACTAAAGAAAGCAGATTCCTAAAAAAAGGAAATATAAAATCTCAAATCGAAAAATCACAAGAAAGGAAATAAAAGCCTCACAGTAAAAGTTAGAATTGGACAAATGAAAAATAATGACTCCATAAGACAGCAGGAGACAATAAAACCAATTCAGAAGAATGAAAAAAAGTAGAAGAAAATTTGAAATATCTCAATGAAGAAACATCTGACCTGGAAAATAGATCCAGTAGCGATTCCAGGTATTCTGGTAATTCTTAGGGGATCTTAAGAAACTTAAGGTAATGAAGGGAAACAATGGATTTAAATTAATTTAATTATTACATAAGATGAATAATAATAAATGTGATAAGGAGGATGCTACTTTGTTAGATGTTCACAAAGTATCTACAGTTTTACTCCTTAGGGCTCAGTGTGCAAACTGATCTGGAGATCCTTCTTACAAAAATTATAATTTTTATTTAAATAATAAAGGTTTGAGGATAATAAGGATATATAAAAGGTTCTTTAACACTAAAGAAAGCTAAATAAATCCAATACACCACTTTTGTTGTAAAACAAATTTCTTCTTGGTCCCAGGAATTCACCTGAGCTACACTATAGCTCCTTAATTCTTACTAAAATCCCCAAACTATGATTAACTAAATCCTTATTAATCTATTATTTAAAGTTGTCTCCAGATTAATGAAGATAGTAAGCAAAATTGACTAAGCTCACTAAAGCTGAGTGTGGCTATAGAAATTTCCTTCAGAGTTTAAGGCAAACAAGGTCTTCTGCTCTTTCTTCTTCCAAACAAAAATTGTCACAGCAGCAGGTAGAAACAAGTCTTCTTCCTGATGTTTCCTACTGTAGGGAAAATGAAATCCAAGATATTTTCAAGAGTTTCTCTTCCTTTCACCTCACAAGCAGGGCTATGGACAGAAAGAGAGAGAGCAGAGCAGCTAATCCTGTCACAGACAAAGATTAACTGTCATAGAACTCTTCTTGCCCTTCCCTCTTCAAATTCCAAGCCTTGCACTGAATTCTTTTTGACTCAGTCACTCTCCAGCCTCTGACACTATCTTATCGAAACCTTATCAACATATATTCCTAATTTCATCTCTATAGATGATAACTAAGATACTTAAGATATCTATGATACTTAAAGTGCCCAAAATGTCCAAACTGCTTAGGATAATTAAGGAATGGAAGATAATTAGGAAATATGCTATTAGAGCATAGAATAAGATTATACAGAGAGAGAGAGAGAGAGAGAGAGAGAGAGAGAAAGAGAGAAAGAGAGAAAGAGGGAGAGCGAGAGCACAGGAAGTAAGCTGAATATGATGGTATGATATAGAAAAACAAATAAACAAAGCAAAACAAAATTAAGGATAAGAAAGAGGAATATGGAGGCAGCTGTGTGACTGTGTGTGACTCAGTGGATTGAGAACCAGGCCTAGAGATAGGAGCTCTTGGGCTTGAATTTGGCCTCAGACACTTCCTAGCTGTGTGACTCTGGGCAAGTCACTTAGACCCCATTGCCTAACCTTAAATAGTCTTCTGCCTTGGAATCAATACACAGTATTGATCCTTAAATGGAAGGGAAGTTTTTTTTTTAAAGAATACACTGGAGAAAGAGAAAAATAGAGAAAATTGAGAGTAAATTATCTCATGAGGAGAGTCATAAGACTCAATACAGAGGAGGGGAAGACAGTGCAAAGTGGCAGGTAATGCTTGAACCCTACTATTATTGAAATTGGTACAAAGCAGAAATAGCATGTGCACACAGTTAACTATAAAACCCATTTTACCTTGTAGGGAAATAAGAAAGGGAGGGGGGACAGGAAAAGGTCAGGAAGGCAATAGTCAGAAACAAATATTTGTGAACAGGGAAAGGCTGAAAGGAGAGGGGAAAAATGAGTTGGAGGGAAACCCACAGTTAGTAATTATAAACTGTGAATGTGAATGGGATGAACTCACCCATAAAATGGAAGAGGATAACAGAGTGAACTAAAAGCCAGAATCCCATAATATCCTTCTTCTCAAGAAAAACATTTAAAATAGGGAGATATACACAGAGTTAAAATAAAGGGCTGAAACAGAACCTACTAGGTTTCATCTAAAGTTAAAAAAGATGGAATAGCAATTTTAATCTGACTGATTGTAATGGAATATTATTATGCCATAAGAATTAGCAACAAGATGCTCACAATTTCCAAAAAATTGGAAAGACTTATATGAAGTGATACAAAATGAAGTGAGCAGAACCAGAAAAACATTGTACACAGTAACAACAATAAAGTATAATGATGAACTGTGAATGACTTAATTATATAAGCAATGCAAGGATCCAGGACAACTCCAAGGAACCCATGAGAAAAAAGGCTATTAATTACTATAGAAAGAACTGATAAAGTCTGAATGCAGGTTGAAGTATGCCATTCTTCATTTTATTCCTTCCATGCATTTTTCTCTAATATAAGGGATGTGTCTTATAAAGGTGAGAAAAGGGGTTTTTATAAAAGGTTGGACTGGATTATTTAAGAATAAGGTCACCAGGAATGTAATTAATTCCAAAGAGATTTATTTAACAACTTATTTACAAAATATAGAAAGAATGAAGTAAGAAATCAGAGAGAGGATAGGTAAGATATCTAGCTTATGCACTAAGTATTTTGCTCCAACCTCTGACTCAAAACCAGGCAGGGGAGTTTATTCCTTAGCCAGAGAGACCTTGGCTTTGAGCTGAGGACCTAGGGATACAGGGAGCCTCTCTCCCAAGGCTAGTCCCTTCAGAAAAATACAGGAAAGGAGTCAGATCTTTTCACTCACCATGTGTCAGTCCAAAGGGAGAAATTTAAAAACAGTCTCACCAAGTACAGGGCCTCAGGTCCAGTCAGTAGATTCTTCATCAACCTCCAACTCAAACTCAGAACTCTGAAGAATGAGAGCAGTCAGAAGTCCCAAGCACGAAGAACTTGAGAACTCTCTGCAGAAGTTTCACCCTAGGAAGTTGTAACTCCCTTTTAAAGACACACTCTTTTGCATCACTTCCTGTGCCTTCCTCCACTTTTACATCTACCAATTATAGTTGAAGTTTTGCTTAGGACTGTCCAGGGGCAGATTCTGATTCGATACCCAGTATCACACATGTGGGTCACAGACCTCTCCAACTCAATGATTAAGTGGGATGTTTACAATTTTGGTGATTAAATATAAAAATGGGCAGGGGAGTTAATTTAATCTTCTCAGTCTTCTTTTACAACATGCTGAACATGGAAATACATAGCATATAATAATCACTTACAACCTATACCATATTACTTATTGTCTTGGGGAAGGTAGAGGGGTGGAAGGGAGGGAGAGGACATGGATTGCAAAATGTCAGAAAACTATTATTGAAAATTGTATCTGAACACAGAGACTAAAATATTATGGAATGATCAAATGTAATCAATTTTGCTACTAATAGCAATGCAATGATCCAGGACAATCTCAAGGGACTTATGAGAAAGAATGTTATCCACATCCAGCAAAAGAACTGTGGAAATAGAAATGCAGAAGGAAGATATTTGATTTTTCACATGTTTATATTAGTATTTGATGTGGGGTTTTGGTTTTTAAAAGATTATTGCAAAAATGATTAACATGGAAATAGGTATTGAGTACATATACATGTATAACCCAGTAGAATTGCTTGTCAGCTCTGGTAGGGGTGGAGAGAAAAGGGGAGAGAGAGACCATGAATCATGTAACCATGGAAAAATACTTAAATAAAAAAAAGAGAAAGAAAGAAAACAGTACCTGAGTAGGGCATCTGGTGGATACTTCCTAGCTGTATCACCCCGGAAAGTCATTTAATTCCTAATGCCTAGCCATTATTGCTCTTCATCTTTAGAACCAATACATAATGTTGCCTCTAAGATGGAAGATAAAGATTTTTAAAAGAAAAAAAAGAAAGCAAGAAAATTGTACCAACATATAATCTGAAAAAAAAAGATTCTCCCAAATATAGGCCAATAATTATACTAACATATGAATAGTATATATATATATATATATATATATATATATATATATAATTCTTGACAAAATCTAGAACCAAGGCTGGAGAAAATATGCCACAAGGGACATTAGAGGAATCCCTATCTCTGGTATGCCCCAGGAAGGATTACCCCAGCAGTATGAATTCAAAGCTATTGTCTAATTCAATTACTGCCATTCAGTCTCTTCAGAATCCATCCACAGTTCTGCCGTTGGCTGAAGGAAATGTTGGATGGTTTCTATATGAAAGTCTGGAGGTGATCTTCAGAGAGAAGGATATATATAACAAGCTACTTTATGTGGGGATAGAGAGAGGCAGTACAACTGAGGCAAGGTCAGTAAATCTTTGTCTTCTGGATTGAAGATGTGAGTTGGGCAGCACAAGATACACAGAGATGATGACAAATTGAATGACTAAGTCCCCTGTCAGAAGACAGAAGATGACAAATGGAATTATTACTCAGACATTCCCCTCTCCATAAACTTGGGGCTATTCATCTTTGATGAGGGGGTCCCTTCTGGGGGCACAACCACATCTCTAGTTATGATTGGAAAGAAACCTGTTACTGCTTACTGGGGACCTAAATCACTGATCATGGCTTTATGCCCATTGTTTCTCATACATTGTTGGTTGTTGGTTGTTGGTCACCACCTTGACACCCCAACAATAGGTTGACTGGGGCTTAATTCTCATCTTTGGGGTATCCAGAGGACGAGGGCCCGATATTCTCTGTGGCATCCAAGGTTACCATTAAACCATGCCCATTATCAAACTTCTGTTACTATATTTATTTTAACACCAACCATATATGCAAAAATATTTATAGTAATTCATTGTTATAGCAAAATACTGGAAGCTAGGAGATATATACTATTTGGAAATGGCTGAGGAACTTATACTATGTGAATGCAATGGAATATTGTAACAGAAGAAATGAGGAAAGGGATAATTTCAAAGAAAACTGGAAGCCTTGTTTGAACTGATGCAGAGTTAAGTGAGCAGAATCAGGAGAACAATATCTATGATAACAACAACTTTGTAAAGACAAATGGATTGGAAAGACTTAAGAACTCTGATAAATGCAATGACCAACTATGACTTCAGAAAGTGGATTATTAAAAAGGCTACCTATGTCCTGACAGAAGAAGTGATGGACTCAAGGTATAGTTTGAATCATGTGATTTTGGGACATGGCAAACGTGGGACTTTATTTACTTTACTTTTCGCTTGGGAGGGATGAATGGAGAGAGGGAGAGGGGAAGCTGGCAATAGGTTTGCCAAAAAAAGAAAGAAATAAAAAGAGGAGATATGTGTTTTGTTTTTTAGAAATCCATAGAAGATAGAAGAAATTGCAGATAGCTATGAGAGTAATAATGATTTTAAGGGGAAAGAAGAGGAAGTGGAATAAGCATTTTTATAGTGCCTATTATGTACTGTGAACTGTGCCAAGTGATTTACAAATGTTTCATTTGATCTTCATAACAACCCTGTGAGATAATTGCATTTTATAGTTAAGAAAACCAAGTTAAAGGACACATAGCTACGAAGTGTCTGAAGTAGACTTTGAACTGAGGTCTTCCTGAATCCAGGCTGGCTGCTTTAACCACTGAACTACCTTGATACCTCTAATCAATGTATAAATCTCAATATAAGAGATTTATTAATGATCATTAGAAATCAAGGAATAAAGAAGATACAAAATAAAGACCACATTCCCATGACTGATCAGCCAATTCAAACACCCACTTTACCATCACCAAGCCTGGGACAGGAAGTAAAGAGGTGGGACTCTTCACGTCCTTGCCTAATATCCCCTGTCTACAGGAAGTACGTAAAGACAGGAAGTCAGTGGATTCCTGGGAAATGTAGTTCTTTTTTAAGGGTAACTGATTTTCAATTATACACCAAGGAACTAAGCATCCAATTTGCCTCTGATTTATTATGTATTTGAAAAGTCTGCTGTACGAACAAAAACTGAACAGTTCTATGTATGACCTTCTTCTGTCCAACTGTCTGTGTGGATGTGCTTATTTTAATTGGTTCATTCAATTTGGAATTTTTTAAATGGGAAGAAAATTTTGCCACATCTCAGATCCAGGAAGAGCTCACTGATTCAGGTAAACTGGAGGGAGGGCCCATAGGAATGAGTAAAAAATCTTAAATAAAAAGAATAAATCTATGCTTTCTAAAAGAGCATTCTATGGGTACACCTAGTAACCAAAACCAAATGAGCAAAGTCTTGCCCAGTGGAGGTTTAAGGGACTCTAGCAAATCTGAATGATTTGTAATTAGCCTGTTAGAAATGTATATGTAGGGGGCAACTAGGTAGCACCAAGGCCGAAGTTGGGAGGACCCGGGTTCAAATCTGGCTTCAGACTACTTCCTAGCTGGGTGATCCTGGGCTAATCACTGAGTCCCTGTTGCCTAGCCCTTGCCACTCTTCCCTATTAGTAAAGTTTTATTAAAAGGAAGTTTATAGGTAAATGAATGCCTCCAACATTTTGCGAGTATTTGGAATAATTTATTTGATAAAATTATACAATTTCTCTTGTGATCTTATTCATATGTAATTTTTCTTCATATGCAAAGTTCAGCTTCAGCTCAGCCCTCTCCCAAAGATCCCAAGTTTTACCAATGGGGGCTCAGGTTCGAGACTTCACTGGCCCTTTCATGATCTTAACATTAATTCCAGATTCTACCTAAGTGATGGCCAACCTCCCACCACGCTTGGCCGTATGAAGCGATGCGTCTATAGAAATGAACAAAGATTCATGGATCTAATAACTAACTTCCTGGCTTTCCTAGTAAGGCTAGGTTCCCAAGTCCCTCCAGTGGAGGATGTGGGTTCAAATCTTTCTTGGCACTTATACTACCTATGTGACTTTGGGTGGGTCATAATGAATCTGGGTCTCAGTTTCCTCATCTATAAAATGGAAAACTGACTAGATGACCTCCAAGGTCCCTTCTGCCTTTAGGTCTAATATTCTCTGGTCCCATGGGGCCACCTCCAAAGTCTGGACAAGAGCACAAAGATCCTTAGCTGGCTAGGCTTGACAGACCAGTATGCTGAGAGATTTGAGGGATCTTGTATTCCAGCCCCTTCCAATCACACACAGGGACACTGAATTTCAAAGAGGCAAGTGATTTATCCAAAATCACACAGTAAAAGCTGAGATTTGAATTCAGATCCTCAGACTCCAAATCTCACATTGATTGTTTCCACTATACCATTTTACAGTTTTACTTTATTAGGAAACTTAAGACAGTATAGACAACCATTAGGTGTCACTGTGGAGGATGTCCTGTTCAGGACTAATAGTACATCACTTAAAATTTATGAAATTCTTGGGGGGAACTGAATGGCTCAGAGAATCGAGACCCAGGCTTAGAGACAGGCGGTCCTGGGTTCAGTTCTGGCCTCAGATCTGTGAGACCTGGGCAAGTCACTTAATCCCAATTCCCTAGCCTTTTCTGCTTTTCTGTCTTGGAACCAATACACAGGATTGATTCTGAGATGGAAGGTAATGGTTTTAAAACAAACAAACAAATAAATATGAGATTCTTTCTCTGATTACAAGTAGAATTGGGAATAAAAATTCAAGAAATCACAAAATAATTTCAACCCCAATTTTTGGTTGATACAAAAGATTTCAAGGAAGGATTGGCCTGCTGGACAGCAGCTGACCTACAGGAGAAAATTTCGAGACTCTTCTGGCTAGAGAAAGAAGGAACTGACGTACTTTACATGGAAAAGAAATTGGGGCTCGAGGATGATGTCAGTGCCAGCAGACAAAGTCTTATGGATGTTTTCCTATTCACAGAAGATCTTGCTTTCCTATAATCAGCTTAGCTGTTAATTAGAAAGGCAGCAAACAATCTCAGAGGGCACAAATCAATCGAGACCAGCTCCGTCTTGTACTCAGCACAGAAGCAGAGCTTGGATCCTAATGGAAATAAATATGAAGACACTAAGCTAATAATAATGGTACATATTAGGTCTCTGGCTTCACGAGACAAACCAAGGAGGGGATCAGTTATAATGATGTGATGCTATTTGCATTGCATCCATTGGACAGGTTGGAAATTGCCTGGCTTCTGTTTAGTAGCATGGCTCTTTTTGATTCTGATTTCCAACAAAAGGGAAGTTTCTTGAGGGCAGAAAATAAATGGCTTTTGTCTTTACATTTCCAGGGCCTGGTATATAGCAGGCATTTGATCCATTTAAAAATATAAATAAATGAATTCATTCTTTCAGCAAAGTTGATGATGATGCTCAGATCCCTAAAAATAAATCAGCATGTATTTACCGAGCCCAGCAATGTCTTTGGTACTGTCTATAGCCTAAGATACAGAGCCAGCCCACAAGAGTATACTTTGTGAAGAGACACGTAATGAGACAGTCTTTGCTATGCTCATTTCCCTTTGACTTCCATTATATAGCTGGAGAGGAATTCTCATGGAACAAAATCCTCATCCCAAATTCTATCCACACCAGTGCTGAGTAAGGAATCATCACGACACTAACTGGCCCAGTGGCATGAGGACAGCCACAGAATGCCAGCCGGTTATGCCTTTTCTGCAGGTTTATTTTTCCTCTGAAGTTCTTTCAATAGTGTAAAATACTTTCCCTAACTCCCAAGTTCTCTTTCTTTTTGGTGGTCTAGCAGAGAGTAGACTTAGCTTCAAGAAAACCAGAGCTCAAATTCTGCCTCTGACACTTAATAGCTGTGTGACTCTAGGTAGATCATAGGACCTCTCTTAGCCTCAGTTCTTTCATCTGTAGGGATGGGGTGTATAGGTTATTCAGGGAAGACTAGTGCCTCTTGTGTGAAGGCTTATTGAGCCTTTTTTAGGGCTACTTTCTTCCTTCGATGCCTACCTGCCAGCTAGCTCTCCCCTGTGGCTCCAAGAAGCAGCAGTATGTGCTGTGACCAAACCCTAATAAACTATCTCCGCAAATGGACTAAACCAGGCTGGAGGTAGCCAGAAGGCTTCAAACCTGGTGGTGAGTTAGAGGTGTGTCTTCCCCAAGCATGTGAAGACTTCCCCCAATGGAAGGGACAGATGAGAACAATTTGCTCCAGCCGCCATGAAGGCAATTGAAATAGGCACTGTGGAATGCTTCACACTAGGTTAGTTTGGAGACGCCAAGGTCATCGCCAAGTGATGGCGCCAAGACGCCAGTTGACTTGACTTTTGTCTTGCCATTGGACCTCAATGACTCTGGAAAAGAGACCGAGGCTGATGACTTTGTGTAACTGCCTCACTTAAATCCATTTTATGCTCTGGTCAAAAGCCATCACTTGATGTCATTTTGGTCCTCTTGAAGTATGAAGGTCAACAACCAACCAAAATAAGAATAATCATGGCATCTTCTTCACCAGGACCTTATGAGGATCCAGTGAGATAATGAATGTAAAGTCCTCACAGACCTTAAAAGTGCTATGCAAACATCAGCTATCGATTATCATTCCTGGGATCATTTCCCTAATACGTATCCTTTAGGAGATTTCCCCCTGGTTCCACCTTCTGGAATTTTCTTTCCTTCCACTTTTTCTGTGAACATTTAAGATGCCTGGGCTGCCATATTATCTTTTGTCAGTTGTTTCCAAAATTAGACATATGATGACATTTCACAGAATCGAATTCCTCTTGAGTTGTCTTATTCCTCTCTAGTGAACTCATGGCCTGGGACTTGGACATCTCTGTCTTGGAGATGTCCATGAAGGGGATAGGAACTCCTTTGGGAAACATTCTTCCCTCCGACCCCCACCAGCCTCTGTGGAATCAGGTACTATGCCTAGGTGAGGCTGGGGCTCTGTCTCAGGACCTGAACTATCTCTTCTGCTTCATATTTCTTTCTCTGAGCACATGAGGAAGCTTCCTCCTGGGCTTTGGTCTGCAGTCACCGAGAAGCGGAAATGAGTAGCAGCAGGACGAGAAGATGCCATAAAGCCTACCGAGTAGGCAGATTATGCTGTTCAGTGTCCAGTCATCTTTAATTCATGGTCCCAGCAAGAGGATGGGGAGGTGACAAATGGGGACCAATCCTAGGTGTGCAAAGAGGCCCACTAGAAAGGAACAGGGCAAATATAGGGCCAAAATGGGGCCACATCCAGGGCCAGGACATGTGGCATCAGAAAGGAGGCCCTACCCCAGATCTGTTCCCCAAGATGGATGAACAGTGACATTGAGAGGATAAGTAGAGTCCTAGAAATCAGGTGATCTTCCTGGCATCCTTTGTCCCGGGCAGATATCTCTATAATATTGTGTTCATTTCTGGCACTCTCAAATTCATGTACATGAAGATCTCTTGGAAGATCTAGGAAAGGGGGCACTTACGTGGCTCAGTGGATAGAGCTTTAGGTCTGGAGTCCGAAGGTCCTGGGTTCAAATCTGGATGCAGATGCTTCCTAGCTGTGTGACTCTAGTCCAGTCACTTAACCTTGATTGCCTCGCCTTTGCTGCTCTTGTGTCTTAGAATTGCTACTGAGCCAAAAGGTGAAAGTTTACAGAAGGAAGAAAGACCTGAGAATGTTGATCCTGGAGATGAGAAGCCCTGGGTCAGACACAATAGCTGTCTTCCAGCGTGGAAAAAGATGTCCCACAGAAGGAAGAGTCAGACTTGTTCTGCTTAGCTCCTGAGGGCACAGCACGGAACAAAAGGTCCAAATTTAGGTTGATGTCAGGAAAAATCTTCCTCACCAGGAGAGCTTTCCCAGGGGGAAGGGAGGGGAGGGGAGGGGAGTGGGCAGCCTCAGGAGGTGGCAGATTTTTGGTCACTGGAGGCTTTCAAAGATAGGCTGAGTGACCAATGAGCAAGTATGCTGCAGAGCATCCTCCTGATCTCTCCCCTACTAGACTGCAAAGTCCACGAGGGTAGCATCATGCCTCCTCTCAGTTCTGGATTCGAATCAAGAACTGGGCTCCAAACACGGATGGCATTTATTTATTTTAAGCTGGGTAATCACCAACCAAAACAAATATTCATATATGCAAACTAGAAGACGTGCATCTGCATAGGAAACCATTGACTTCTGTTCTTTACAGTTGATGTGCGCGCACACACACACATACATACCTATGAGAAACAAATGAGACATTTGTGTTAAAAGCATATCTATGTAGAATAAGTATATATGTATGTGTATACATATATTTACTCACTTTAATAAGATAATAACAAAAATGTCCCCCTCCTCTTTTTTAACACCTAACTTCTGTCTTAGAATCAATACTAACTGCTTCTCTCCACCCCCACCTTCCCCCTTCTTTCTCCTCCTCTTTCTCTTTTTCCTCCTCCTCCTCCTCCTCCTCCTCCTCGCCTTCCTCCTCGTCTTCCTCCTCCTTCTCCCCCTCGTCCTCCTCCTCCTCCTCTGCCTGCTATTAAGAAGACACTTGAAACAGTAGGAAACTCCATAATGCAGTGCCTGGCAGCAATCCGGAGCCTGGCAGAGCCACATAGTGCCAGCAGCCCCATGAGCCCAGCAGAGAGCAATGCTTGGCAGAGATGCCACATCTGGTAGAGACTGAAAATGGGGTGAGACGAGCAGGAGCAGCACAGCCCCTTTTCACTCGAGTGCTCCAGCCATCCATGGTCTCATGCATGCACTCCATGCATGTTCCATGAGTGTCTAATTATTTCCTCTTGTGGCTTTTACAGTTCGTTAGGGAATATGCTTAGATTTCAGGAGGCAAAGTTCCGTTTCTACTTCAATTATTATGCTATTTTATTAGCTAACTTCAATTGAGTCCTAAGTCAGTCAATTGACATTTATGAAGCATCCACTACATTTGAGGCACCGTGCCAAGCACTAAAGAGACAAAAAAGACAAAAACCAGTCCCTGAGCTCAAGAAACCCCCAGTCTAATGGGAGAGAGAGCATGGAAACAACAATGGGCACGCAAGAGAAATATGGGATATATTGATTATCAAGAGAAGATGGCAATGGACATTAAGGGAAATTAGGAAAGGCCTCTTGGACAAAGTAGAATTTTAGCTAGACTTGAAGGATGCCAGGAAGCAGAGAGGAGGAAGAAAAGAGTTCCAGGGGCAGGAAACAGTCAGTAAAAATGCCCAGAACCAGGGGAAGCTAGGTGGCTCAGTGGATTGAAAGTCAGTTGTTTTTTTTAAACCCTCACCTTCTGTCTTGGAATCAATACTGTGTATTGGCTCCAAGACAGAAGAGTGGTAAGGATTAGGAAATGAAGGTGAAGTGACTTGCCCAGGGTCACATAGCTAGGAAATGTCTGAGGCCACATTTGAACCAAGTATCTCCCATCTTTGGGCCTGACTCTCCATCCACTGAACCACCCAGCTATCCCCCAGAATGATCATTTTTTGGGTAAAAGAATAATCATATAAAACCAAAACCCCCAAACAAAACCCCAAATAAAGTAAAATGAAAAATTGCCTGCTTCCATCTGCATTCCGACTTCAACAATTCTTCCTCTGGAAGTGGATAGTGTTCTTTGTCATAAGTCCATTTCAGATTTTCTTGCAAAGATACTGGAGCGGCTTCCCATTTCCTTTCCCAGCTCATTTTACAGATGAGAAAACTGAGGCAAGGGTTAGGTGACTCACCCAAGGTTACATAGCTAATAAGTGCCCGAGGTCACATTTGAACTTAGGAAGATAAGTTATCCCAACTCCAGGTCCAGCGCTCTATCCGCTGCGTCAACTAATGCCTGGTGCTTTAGAGAGTTCAGTCTGATGGCAGAGTGGAGAATGGAGTGCCTGGAGCCCCATCTCCCACCAGCAGCTATTGTAGTGGTCCAGGCGTGGGGGGATGAGGGCCTGCAGGAGACAAGGTGCTACTAAGGTAGAAATTACAAGACTCGACCACTGATTAAATATGGCGGATGGGAGGGAATGAGGAGTTGAGGATGATCCTAGTTGGGAGACTGGATGCCTGGGAGGATAGGTGGCACCCTTGGCACAGACAGGGAAGCCAGGAAGAAGGGAAGGTCTGGGGTGTGAGGGCAGATAAGGACTTTGGTTTTGGACAGGTTTATGGGACATTCCATTCTAGCTGCCCAATGGACGTTTAGAGATTGGAGAATGGAGGCTGAAGAGGAATTAGGGCTGGAGAAAAAGCACATACACTGGGGAGATCTTGCCTGGGGAACTCACTGTGAGAATAGGAAGCTACCTAAGCTATTATTATTAATGTGGCAACTTTGAATTTCCCATCTGTGGAATAACAGCTTGTAATATTTATTTAAACTTCAAAGATGTTTGCCCGCGTCACAGGGGAGGATGGCATTATTTTAAACTTCTCCCAGATCCTGCTCGTTCAAATCAGATCTATTCTGAGCCTGGGGAGAAAATGGAGACTTAGCAATAACATTCTCCTCGAGAAAAGGAATGATTCAGCAATGTGCCTGTTGCAAGGGCTAATTTTTATTGTTGTCGTATGGAAATGGACCATTCCCCAAGGACTTCTGGATGCCAGATTGAGGTGAGGCAACCAGCACTCAGCAAAATGGGGACCCAAGGCTCAAACTTGGCCCAGGGTTCATTGACCATCATCTCAGGACAGCTATCCTGAAAGACAGCTCTGGCTCTGCCTCCATACATTGGATTTAAGCTTTCGTTAGGGATATCAAGAGATTTTGTGGCACGGTTCGCTTTTACAAAAGAATCTGACACCAGCTTACAGGGTAATTTAAAAAAAAGTATTTGTGAAACCCGATCTGGGCTTCTTTTTCTCCCTGGAGGGAGGCAAAGTGGGTCAGATGTTTTAACAGAAGTCAGCAGTGCTAACTCCACAAATTAATGCATCTTCTGTGTGTTCCACATTAAACCTGATAAGACAGTGTGTGAGGGGGTTGTGAGACAACATCCTTAATTGCCTAGAAACCAAAGCTTCCCTTGAAACTTTGAGCTTAATGGCAATTGGCTGCAAAAGAATGGTTTTTGTTTAGTGGTTTTCTAACAGCCGTGTATATTTATTCTCTTTCAGTTCTTTACTGTTCTTTTGGGTCTTAATAATAAGGAATCACACTAATGATTTGTTAATAAACAGAATAATTTTAGTGCTCCCAGGCTTATAAAATGTTTTGTAGGTTATCTCCTCCTAATGGGACATCGGGGAAAGGAACATCTCCTTTTTGTATTCTCAGAATTTGGCCTAGCGCTGGACAACCAAAGGACAAGAACCTGTTAAGTGCCTGCTATGTGCCTGCCAAGCACTGGGCTAGGCACTAGGGATACAAATACAATGAGTGAAATCATCCCCACCTTCAATTTCATATGTACCTATATATATATATACATATATATACAGAATAAATAGGAGATAAATATAAAGAATTACAAAGTATACAAAAATATTTATAGCAGTTCTTTTTGTGGTGGCAAAGAATTGGAAACTGAGGGGATGCCCGTCAGTTGGGCAATGGCTGAACAAATTGTGGTACATGTTGGTGATGGAATATTATTGTGCTATAAGGAATGATGAATTAATGGATTTTTATAAGAACTAGAAAGATCTCCATGAACTGATGCAGAGTAAATAAGAAGAACCAGGAGACTATGATACACAGTAACTAAAACATTGTGGGATGATCAAATGTAATCAACTTTGCTACTAAAAGCAATGCAATGAGAACTGTGGGAGTAGGAATTCAGAAAAAAATATGGCTTACCACTTGCTTATATGGATATATGATTTGGAGGGTTGGTTTTAAAGATGACTCTATTGCAAAAATGAATAATATGGAAATAGAATTTGATTAAACCAGTGAAATGACTTGTCAACTCTGGGAGGAGGAAGGGAAGAGGGGAGGGAGACAAGAAGAATCATGTAACCATGGGGGGAAAAAGAAATGATAATAAGCAAGATGATTTGAGAAAAAGCTGGAAAAATCTGCAGCAGTTGATGCAGTGAAATAAGCAGAACTGGGAGAACATCATATACAACAACAGCAATATTGGATGATGAACAACTCTGAAAATGTGGCTACTCTCAGCAATGCAATGATCTGGAATAATCCAGAAAGACTTATGTTGGGAATGTTCTCTACCTCCAGAGAAAAAACTGTTGGAGTTGTCTTTCACATCAGTATATTTATGGTTTTAGTTATGTATGAGGGTGCTCTTACAACAATGACCAATATGGAATTGTGATTTGCTTGACAATAAAATGAAGGAAAAAAAAGAATTATCAAGGAGGCAAATGTCAGGCAATTTCTGAAGAGGGATGCTAGTAGTTTTCAGTAATAATTTCAGTTGAAGGATACATCAAGATGGTGCTTGAGTTTGAGCTAAAAGGAAGCAAAGAATTCTATGAAGTTGAGCTGAGAAAGAGTTCATATTCCAAGCAAATGGGGAATGTCAACATAGAGGCAATGAGACAAGAGATAGATAGTAGCTTAGTATGAGGATGGTCAATTGTGGCAAGAGACAGAATGGTGTGTGTGTGTATGTGTGTGTGTGTGTGTGTGTGTGTGTGTGTGTGTGTGTGTGTGAGAGAGAGAGAGAGAGAGAGAGAGAGAGAGAGAGAGAGAGAGAGAGAGAGAGAGAGAGAGAGTAGGACAGCTTACCTGGACCAAAAAATGCAGTAAGGGAAATAATAGCCAATACGTCTGAAAACCTAGGTTGAAGTCAGATTGTACAGGAATTTGAAAGCTAAGCAGAGGAATGTGACCCTGGGCAAGTCCCTTAAATTCTGTTTGCTTTAATTTTTTCATCTATAAAATGAGGATTGCTATTATTATATTTTATTAGTTTAGCCTCCCTACTATTGTTTTATTTTATTATTGTAGCATCTACTTCCTAGGGCTGTTGTGAGGATCATGTGAGATAATATTTCTAAACTATTTAGCACAGTGCCTGGCACATAGTAAATGTTATCTAAACTTTAGTTACTATTATTACTATTATTTCCCCTGAGGCAATAGGAATCTTTTGGAGCTGAGTGAATAAGAGAATGGGATGGGCACATTCGTCTTAAGAAAGATTACCTTGGTATAAGGGTGTTATAATATGCTAAATTAATATTATGCCAAATGCAATATTTAGAAATTGATTTGGAAAGATTGTTGTGGTTGCCATTTATAAAATAATTAACCCTAAAGTCATGAGGAAGATAGACACTTTTAACAATATAATTTTAATATAAATATAATCTAAGAAAGAAATAAGGAGGGAAGGAAATAGAAAAATATTTCCTAGCCTACCACCCTAATCTTACCAGTCCAAAAGAGTGTCTTCTGCCCAAGACAACAATACCAAATTGCGGAAAGACCTCCAGCCAAAGATCTCCAGGGAAGCACCCGATCTCATCTATGGTCTCATTTTTTAATAGTCCTCTTTCTCCACATCTGTGTGCTGGTATATCACATCTCAGGAACCAATCAAAGTCTCTGTTTGGAGCATTTCAGCCACACTAATGGGATGGCTTGGATGAGCAGAAAGTTCACGACTCTGGGAGGAAGGGGTTCCCTTTACACAGTGTAGAATAGCCTGGAGTCTAAGAGATTTGAGTCAGGAGGACCAATTAGGATCCCACCACAGTAATCTAGGTAAGAGATATAATGGGCTTGAACTAAAGAGGTAACAGTATAAATAGAGAGAATGGGCTTGGTATGAACAAATTTTTTAGCCCTTACATTCTGCCAATACCATTCTGCCAACATATCAATACTATGTATTGGTTTCAAGGCATAAAAGTGGTCAGGGCTAGGCAATGGGGGTTAAGTGACTTGCTTGGAATCATACACCTAGGAGTTGTTTGAGGTCAAATTTGAACCCAAGACCTCCCATCTCTAGGCCTGGCTCTCAATCCACTGAGCTACCCAGCTGCCTCCTGATATAAACAATTTTTGAGGACAGAAATGGCAAGTTTTGGCAACTTACTACACTCCCCTTTAAGGATAACCCTACGGTATTGTGGCTTCTTTCATTAGAGCTTGTAAAATTCCACCTGATGTGTTCTTCCCTAGTATTGATTAATTAGCTGATATCTCCCCCAAATCAATTTATCACATGAAATCAATTAGCTTTTACAAATAGATATTGACGGAAAATGTGATACAAAAAAAAAAGTACAAAAAACATCCCCTAACTTCTATACTCTCTCTCCCACACATACTCTGTCCCTATGGAGAAATGGAGTCCAACCCATAAGGGGTTGGCACAAAACAATTCTCAGAAATCTGGGGAGTTACTTCCTGGCCCTAGGAGTCTTTCCCCCTTCCTCAGAGTCCCCACCAAGTTCACTTCTTCGTAGGGCATCACCAATGGAGGAGTCATTCCTGCAGTCACTTGAGGTACCTCCTTCCTGGACTGGGACAAACAGGTTACTCTTCTTTGAGCTTTGCTGCTGTTCTAGTTCTAGTACCAAATCCAGGTACTAGAACCCCAATAGCTCTTCTGACCTTTCTAAGCTCACAAAGTCTGCTTGGCAAAGGCACAACAGTGGGAAATTGGATGTTGTGTAAGCTAGATGGTACAGCTAGTAGGCAGTGCTAGAGAATAGAGAGTAGAAGGGGAAACATAACTGGAAAGGTAGGTGGGAGCCAGACTGTGGAGGGATGATGTTCCTTCCAGTACTAGAGCGCTTTTCCCCTCATTTGTATCAGGCTTCCAGGAACACATTGTCTAATCTTTCTAGCAAGCAACTCCTCCACCACCTCCAGCAATTATGTTACCAAATTTGAGTGAGATACTTCTTACTTAGCTCAAGGACCTGGGCTGGAGGCTTATTTATGTTATTTTTCTTCTTATTTTTATTATGCCCTCTCCGAGTTTGCATAATATATACACTTTCTATAGATGGATAGAAAACATCATCAGGCACAGTGTGAGCATATAAAAAATACTTGTAGATTCAGTGATCTGGTTCAATTCTTTCCTCTTTTGTTCTTCTCTCTCTTTCTCTCTGTCTCTCTTCCTCTTGTCCTCCCTCCCTCTCTTCCTCCCTTCCTTTCTCCCTTCTTTCCTTCTTCTTCCTCCTTCCTTTCTCCCTTCTCTATCTCTTTCTTTCTTTCTTTCTTTCTTTCTTTCTTTCTTTCTTTCTTTCTTTCTTTCTTTCTTTCTTTCTTTCTTTCTTTCTTTCTTTCTTTCTTTCTTTCTTTCTTTCTTTCTTTCTTTCTTTCTTTCTTTCTTTCTTTCTTTCTTTCTTTCTTTCTTTCTTCCTTCCTTCCTTTCTTTCTTTCTTCCTTTCTTTCTTCCTTCCTTCCTTCCTTCCTTTCTTTCTTTCTTTCTTTCTTTCTTTCTTTTTCTTTCTTTCTTTCTTTCTTTCTTTCTTTCTTTCTTTCTTTCTTTCTTTCTTTCTTTCTTTCTTTCTTTCTTTCTTTCTTTCTTTCTTTCTTTCTTTCTTTCTTTCTTTCTTTCTTTCTTTCTTTCTTTCTTTCTTTCTTTCTTTCTTTCTTTCTTTCTTTCCTTCCCTCCTTCCCTCCTTCCCTCCTTCCTTCCTTCCTTCCTTCCTTCCTTCCTTCCTTCCTTCCTTCCTTCCTTCCTTCCTTCCTTCCTTCCATAAGGGCAAGGTCACATAGGTGGGAAGTGTCTGAGGCCTGATTTGAAACTAGGACTTCCCACCTTCAGGCCTGGCTCTCAATCTACTGAGCCACCTAGCTCCTCCCTCAATTCTTTATTGATACAACAAACATTCATGTAGCTCCCCACTATGAACATGGCAGGTATAGCAGCTCAAAGATGAAATGACTGAGGAAATAAAGGTTCAACCTTCCAAGCATATTAATTTATTAAGCAATGAATGCCAAATGCCCAATAAATCGGGACCAGTAGCCTTTCTGAGCTTTAGCACTTGGACCCCAAATACAGGGGGAAACAGATTTTTATGCATTAAAGCAAATATAGCTATTTAATTGTCAGAGAATAATTAACCTGGATACAAAATTAAGTAGTATGATTTCTAAATGAAGAAAATATTAGGAAATTTCAAAGTTGGGAGGGGAAGAATGAACAGCATCTTGAGTTAATTTCCAGTTTAATCTTAGGATCCTAGACATAAGATCATAGATTTAAGGCTGGCAGCGACCTTAGGGACCATTTAATCTGTTTCATGTAGGGATAAGGGTCAAATGAGTCAAACAATCAATTACCTGGCCCTGCTTAAAGAAGGTGACGAGATGTTTTACTCTGATATCTTTGTCAGTTAAGAGCAAATGATCAGAGTTATGAACTAGACATGAATGAGTAGTAGGTATTTTTGTGAATCAATCATAGGCTTTAGACTAAATATGAAAATTCTTTGATAAATTTAGAAATCTTTGAAAGCTATTAGATTGCAGTGATGTCTTGGTGAAGGTGATGAGAGCCTGAGGACACCCAGATTTGGTCTCCCACCATCCCTTTGGCCAGAGGAACCTTAGGAAGTTTGGAGGGTCAGAGGAGTTTGGACTTTCCCTGAATACCCTAGTCCTCTTAATCCTAGCAGTTTCACCAGAACACTCGATGCAGTGCCTGCATGGGGAGATAGGAACAAATTGGACACATAAAAGAAAGGGAGCTTTAAGATTCTACAAGCACCCTGGCAGAGAATCTACACCCTGCATAAAAAGAGAACATTACAATGACCTCAGAAAGGGAAGAGAAGGATTCTTAGCCACGTATAGCTATGAGCCCACTTTCCCCTAGAATCTGTAGAGGTTAGTGGGAGATTATGTGACACATTTTAAAAAAAACAACACCTGGGGGCAGCTGGGTAGCTCAGTGGATTGAGAGCTAGGCCTAGAGATGGGAGGTCCTAGGTTAAAATCTGGCCTCAGACACTTCCTAGCCATGTGACCTTGGACAAGTCACTTAACTCCCTTTGCCTAGCCCTTACCACTCTTCTGCCTTGGATCCAAAACACAGTATTGACTCCAAGACAGAAGGTAAGCGTTTAAAAAAACAAAACACCTTTTGCCTTGAATCAATGCTATTGGTTCTAAGACAGAAGAGAATTAAGGGCTAGGCAGTTGGGGTTAAGTGACTTGCCCAAGGTCACCCAGTTAGCAAGTGTCTGAGGTCAGATTTGAACCCAGAACCTTCTTGTTCTTCATCTGCAGGCCTGACTCTCTATTCAATGAACAGCCTAGCTGTCCCTTGTATCATATACTTTCAAGGGGACATTTTATACCAGCTGTTCTATATTTCTTTAGTAATATTAATTCCAAAAGCTAATGTGTGATTTACTAATTGATATCAATGATTATTATAGAAAGAAACACGTGGGTGAGGGATCATGGCATATTACTACCAAAAAACCTCCCATCCCTCGCAGGGCTACCTCTTGAATCCTTGCAGGAAATATAGCAGCCAAAAAGGAGCTCCAGGATTTATCTGTACTACAAGGAGTCCAGAAGCCAAGCTCCACCATAACCAAGGGGAATCTTCCAGAGACTGTGGCAAAAGAACTTCCAGGAACTGTGAGTTACAAACAGATTGTCCAGATGACTCGGTGCCCTAAAGTGATCATTGTAAGGGACTTGGTGGTGGCTGCATTAGGAAGATACTTCCCAACTCCTTAAGGCTACCCTTAGAACCCTAAGAGGGTCCATTGGAACCAAGTCTAGTAGAGGGCTTTATCTGCCAGTCAGCAGACAGAGGGGCTATCTGCGTTACATATTGTAAGGATAATTTAGGGTTGTGACCTAATCTAAATTAATTTCGGTTGTCAGGGAATATCCCAAATAAAATACCCAAGTCAGTTTGGAAATATGTGGTGGTTTAATCAATATATAGGGAAGAAATCAAGAAGAGAGAGGGGAAAGGCATAGGATTTCTCCTACTCGGCCTGTGCCAGGTGAGTTCAAAGTCCTCCACCATGAGGTCCTTGAAGATTAGAGGCTTCTAAGTGGATAGTGTTTGGAAGGTAAAGGAGAGAAAATCAGTCAAAACTCCAAGATATCTCAGAGAAGAGCCTCACCTGAACTAGGTTACTAGGCTTCCTCCAGTATGGTATCAAGGAAAACTCACCACTAAACTCGGACAATAGCGACCGCCACGCCAAGATGCTGACACACTCAGCAAGCTGCTGCCAGCCACCTCTCCACTGTTAAAGAGTCCAGAGAGAAGTGACGTGAAATATATAGATGGTTTTATATCACTTTCCTGTGTCTCACCTGTACCAATGGTATCTTAGGCTTGACTTAGGACAGCCTAGGGGTCTGTCAGTTGTTTCTGATTTGTCATTTGCTAGCACATGTCTATCATAGGCCATCCTCCTAAATACTTAATCCTTAAGTATGGGTGTAGACATTCCTGATTTTGTTAGACTAAGTAGGGTGGAGTAATCTAAAGTTCACAATATGAATGAGGACACCAAGACCCAGAGAGGTTCAATGTCTTGCTTTTCAAAGGTAATATAGGGAATGTGTGACAGAGGTTAGTTTTTGAACCCTCCTCCTCATCTCTTACCAGGGCAACTAGTTAGTGTAGTGACAGTCCTGGAGTCAAGAAGATCTGAGTTCAAATCTAGCCTCAGATACTTATTAGCTGTGTGACCCTAGACAAGTCACTTGAGTTTTTCCTCATCTGTAAAATGAGCTAGAGATGGAAATGGCAAACCCCTCCAGTCTCTTTACCAAGAAAACCCCAAATGGGGTCACAGAGAGTAGGACACAACTGAAATGACTGAACAACAACATCTCTTACCTCAATGCACTGACTTGCTCTGAAGGCTTTCTCCACCAAGCCCCAGGAAGCTCTCATTAATGGGACAAACTCATCCTCCTATAAGATCTCATCAAGCCTTGGAATTGGAAATGGAATTAGAAAATCCACCCAATAACTATCCTCCATCTCTCTAAAGATGTGGAGGGTGGGACCATGAGCTCCCAACCTTTGAAGGGATTTCTTTGACTGATTTAATCCCCAAAGCTTCACCCATCACATACCTCCCCTCCTCCCCCCTTACTATTAGTCTATTAGTTTTCAGCTTCCTTTTGCAGGCAGGCAGGCAGTCTGTAAGTTCCTTGAGGTCAGGGACTATCTTTTTCAATTGTGTCCCCAGAGCTTGGCACAATGCCTAGCACATATTGGCACTTAATAAATGTTTATTGAATTGAATCGAACTCAGGTATCTCATCCTAAGTCCCACGTACTAATGCATTTCAAAAATATAATCTTTTCTTCTTCAATTCTATTAGAAACCTAGTTCATTGTTTCTGGTGATCAATAAATGAGTTTGCCATTTTAGTCTTACCTCCAGCCATTGCCTTCCCGCCAGCAATCCAGCAATAAACATTTATTTTTATTTATTTATTTATTGCACTCTTACCTTCTATCTTAGAATCAATATTATATATTGGATCCAAGGCAGAAGAGTGTCAAGGGCTAGGCAATCGGGGTTAAGTGACTTGTCCAGGGTCATACTGCTAGGAAGTGTCTGAGGCCAGATTTGAATCTAGGACCTCCCATCTCTAGGCAGGACTTTCAACCCATTGAGCTACCCAGCTGCCCCCTGCAATAAACATTTATTTTTTAATTTTTTTAAATTTTCAAACATTATTCATTAGAAACAAAGATGATTTTCTTTTTCTCTTCCCCCCCCCCCCCCCCATTGGTGATGCGTGATTCCTCTGGGTATCACATGTGTCCTTGATCCAAACTCATTTCCATGTTATTGGTTTTTGCCTTAGGGTGTTCATTTAGAGTTTTTCCTCACTCATATCCTCTCCACCCCTGTAGTCAAGCAGTTGCTTTTCCTTGGTGTTTTTACTCCCACCGTTTGTCCTCTGCTTGTGGGTAGTGTTTTTTCTCCTTGATCCCTGCGGATTGTTCAAGGACATTGCAATAAACATTTATTAACAATTCAGATGTACCAGAAATGGTACAAGTAGCTGAGGTACAACTGTGAACTTGAGCCAGTCTCTGCCTTCAAGGGGCTTATATTCTGCTATCAGTATGTTTACTGGCATCCAAATATCCCATGTTCCCTGATGCCTTCTCTAAGCCAAGTGACTACCTCGTGAAGCGGGTCTCTGCCATAAATGGACTTTTCATTTATTTAATCATTTAAAGTTTCATCCACATCTGCATGAATCCATGGAAAGCAAGCCTATAGGCGAATAGCATAACACTGGAGTAAGATGGTACATCATTAGAATCTGCTCCCCAGGACTCCAATTCCCAGAATCCCACTTTCATTCTCATGTGACATCCTTACGTTTTGGAGATAAAGTTGGTGTGACCCCACCCCCATTTCTTCTCCTGCTAATGTGGGAAACTTCTCTTTATTCAGGCTTTTCTTTTGTCTTTTTATTCCCTCTACTTCAAGGGATTATGAATAAATCTTATAAAATACAATATTTGGGGTTATTGGATATGAATTTTGATCTGACAATGGCAACCAAGCCCCTTAGTCATCCTAACTCATTCCCAGTGAAAAGGATTTTGCTTTGAGCATACATAGTTCAGTTTGGTACTTTTCACTTAAGGTGTTTTTGTTGTGGTAAACCTTGTCTGTTTCAGCTTAACAATCAATACGCTTTTTAACAAAAAGCTCATTTTTATGTTTTTTTTTCTTTCAGGCCATTCCAGCCTCGCTCTTATCATCTTTCAAAACTGAGGACAGATTCCATTTCCTCCACAAAATCATCCCCGACCACCCCAAACAAAAATCATCTCTCCCTCCTCAAAGAGCTGGTAGTAAAATGATCATCATAAATGCCTAGCATTCGGCCGTAAGAGCCTTTGTCTCTCACTATGACAGGTTTCATTTATCACAAATGAAGGTCCTCCCTTCTCCCCTCCCCAGCAATGGAAGGTGGGATCTGGGGGCCAGAGAAATATATACGTCTCTCGTCTTCTATTGCTTGCTGTATCCTGGCAGGTTGCCTGTCTCACCTCCCCCAGTATGAGTTCTGATTGTCCATAGAATTCATTCGACAATGAATCATGTACTGCCTTCTGACATCTCTTTTTTTAATTTTTATTTATTTATTTTTTTATAAATCTTTACCTTCCATCTTGGAGTCAATACTGTGTATTGGCTCCAAGGCAGAAGAGTGGTAAGGGCTAGGCAATGGGGGTTAAGTGACTTGCCCAGGGTCACACAGCTAGGAAGTGTCTGAGGCCAGACTTGAACCCAGGACCTCCCATCTCTGGTCTGGCTCTCAAACCACTGAGCCACCCAGCTGCCTCCTCTGACATCTCTTAATGAAGGAAAGGGTTGCCGTTACTTCCCAGGTAGGAAGAGATTTCTTTCTTTCTTTTTCTCACTTCATATTTAACACATGAAAAAGCGAACACTAACTCAGTGTGAGTATTTTAGGACTAAAGCAAGTAAAAGTCTCAGCACTACAATGCTAGCCCAAATAGAACATCAGAATATTCAGTTCAATAATACAATAGTAATGGAGTGCCTGTTATTGGACAATAGAAATAAAAATCTAGCAGTCCATCACACTCATGGAGTTTGCATCCTGCTGGGTGCAAAGCAACAATATATTCATAGGTAAGTAAATGCAAAACATTTTACCAGCAAGAGGGTACTTACAGCTAAGGGAAACAGGAATTGTTTCCTATAATTGGTCAAAAAGGATTTGTTTAATATCTATTATGCATATATGTACTAGGTTCTATGCAAGAACAAAAAATGATGTGATCTCTGCTCTTGAGGAGTTTACATTCTAATAAGTACACATATGGCAATATATGTAACAATATATATAACAACACATATGTCACATGTAACTACATTTTATATCATATCTATCAATCTTTCTATCTGTTCATTCATCTATCCATCTATCTCTCTATCCATCCATCTATCTATCCATCCATCCATCTCTCTCTCTCTCTATCCATCCATCCATCCATCTATCCATCCATCCATCCATCCATCCATCCATCCATCCATCTCTCTCTCCATCTATCTATCTATCTATCTATCCATCTATCCATTTATTTATCTGTCTGTCTATCTCTGTCTGTCTAGCCATCCATCCATCCATCCATCCATCCATCCATCCATCCAGCCATCTCTCTCTCTCTCTCTCTCTCTCTATCCATCTATCCATTTATTTATCTGTCCGTCTATCTCTCTGTCTGTCTGTCTAGCCATCCATCCATCTCTCTCTCCATCTATCTATCTATCTATCTATCTATCTATCTATCTATCTATCTATCCATTTATTTATCTGTCTGTCTATCTCTCTGTCTGTCTGTCTAGCCATCCCTCCATCCCTCCATCCATCCATCTATCCATCCATCCAACCATCTGTGAAATGGGAATTAACACTCCCTTTGTTTTTTAACTTAATCAATCAGGAACTTGGAATCCCCCTCCCTTTTAGCTTAATCAGTCAGAAACTTGAACATCCTTCATCATTGCTAGACAGAAAGTTCACCCCCTCAGAGACAGGAACTTGATCCCACAGACACTGCCTGACAAATTAAGGAACTATGATTGGTTCCTGAGGTGTGACACGGGAGAACCAATGGGTGGAAAAACTACGTATAATTTGGGATCCAGGGACTGCTCAAGGTCTCTTGTGTATGGCTCTCACATGGAAGGAGTTCTCTCTTGTGCTGGTGGCCCTTGCTGAAGGAACTCTCAGACTTGGATTTGGATTCCTGTGTTGGTGACTTGGCCTGAAGGGAGACGCTTACTCTGGGGACTCTTGCTGAAGAGACTCTTTTCTGACTGGGGACTGAGCCTTTTGTCAGTGTTGAGCTGGATTTCATCGGAGCAGACTCTAAGGTGGTAGGGTAGGCAATTCTCTACCTTCTTCCTACATTTCCCTCTCATTACTATCTCTACTTTGCAGTAATAAAGCTACTAAAGCTACTAACAGCCTCATAATTTTAATTGTAATTATTACAATTTGGTGACCACCGTTTTTAATTCTTACATATCCATCTATATATCTATCCATCCATCCATCTATCATCTATCTATCTCTCTGTCCATCTGTCTATCTGTCAGTCAGTCTGTCTATCTGATTTGGCACCTGGGCTGAGCCTTGCAGAAAAAGCTTGGAGTTCTAAGGAGGGAGTCTTGTGATCCTGGATAGGTCAAAATCTCTGTGAGCCTCCTTTGTGAAATGAGAGTGGGTGTCAATGGTCTTTAAGGGCCATTCCAGATTCCCATCTCTGATCCTATGAGGGGAGGAGGATGTGCATTTAGGCAGATGTGAAGGTAGGGATATAGTTGATAGAATGTTGTGTATAAGAAAAAGCAAACAGGGCAGTTTGTCTGGAACATAGTAGAGTGAGTTGAGGAGAGAAATGTGAAAAAAGAAAAACAACCCCCAGACCTTGGAACGTGAGGTTGGAGCCAGCTTGTAAAGGGCTGCAAATGCTGATAAGTTTGCCCAAGACAGAGATTTACACTCCAGCTAATCACAAAATACTCTGCACAAATGTGCTATAAGAAGAAAGTCAGTGGAAACCACTCTTCATAAATCATTCATAGCAACGATCATTGTGGACCCAAGTCAGATGCAAGAAAAAAATAAATGGGGTGATGTCAGAACAATCAAGTCATTAGCTTCCCTCAAAACCTTCTTTTTCTCAGCCCAGTTCTCCTATTGCCTCCCAACTAGAGGAGTTAGCTATCGATATGGAGCCCATCCGATCAGTATTAGAGCAATTAGCTATAAAACTTGAATGAAGTGACTTAAGTGATGAGAAACAAATGGCTTGCAGAGCATAGTTTTGGACCACAAAATATGGATGTTCATTGGGCCTCATGAGTCACTAACGGTGTTAGCCATTAAGGTGTTTAATAAGCAAACAACCCCCCAATTATCGAAGGCATATTTTAATAAGTTAAGATGCCATTTTGGCCTCCTAATTATATGCTTTATCTTAGAGGTTCAAGGAAATTAATAGACACATAACAAAATTTTAAGATGTTATTGTTGTTGTGACGGGCTAAGATGGGACATTTGTGCTGTCAGTCAAGTCCTTGCCCCACTTGTCATGGGCACCTCCCAATACCTGTGCATGCCCTCGGGTAGCAGTCAAGTCTTTGTCCTCGCCCATATTCTCTGAGAGCCAGCCTCTAGACCCTCTGTAGGTAGCAGCCTAGATTCTTATGTTAGCTTATGGTTGGCACCCAATCAGATTGCACTTTGCAGTCCCCATTCCCCTTTAGGGTCGTTCTTCCTTTCCCTTATACCACTCACTATGTGTTCTATCCATTCACCTCCAACTCAAAGAATAGTCTATAAAGACACTTTAATCAGATTAAACTAGCATAAGTGGACACATTATTCAATGTGGAATATAGCCAAATATTATACATTCTACTTGATCTTCAGGTCTCTGCCTCTCTCCATCTCTCTCCTTTTCTGCCTCTGTCTCTCTCCTCCTCTTCCTTTCCCTTCTACTCCTCTCCTTTCCATCCATCCCAGGCCATGATGACAGCCAATCAAAATTTCCTCTGTTGCTTCCAGAAGGGATATGATGTAAAAGGGTTCCTTCCTTCCTTATGTTAAGGGTAAATTTTTAGGGTAGAGACTGAATATATTATTTAATGGTTGCCATGGCTTTAAATTCTAAATCCCAATGAAATACTCAAGTCAGAATAGAATTTTATGGTGGTTTATTTACAATAGAAGGAAGAAATTAAGAATGAGGGAGAAAGAGGGAAAGGGTAGAAGATCCACTCCAGCCTGGCCTGAGCCAGGGGGAGTTCCAAGGCCTCAGCCAAGGGGCCTTCCCAGAAGATTAAATCTAGCTCAGCTTCCAGCCACTAGGCTTCCTCCAAGATGAGGGGCCTCTTTGGATGCTGGTGCCTTCAGAAAGCCAGGGAAAGAGGATTCAGCCTTAACACTCACCATGAGGTTGCCTAAGGGAAGCAGTCTCAGGTCTCCATGCTCCAGCCCTTCAAGTCAAGAACCACCACAAAAAGCCACCAAAGTCCCTCTCACAGGAAGTGACATAAAATATAAATGCAGTTCTTTACATCACTTCCTGTGTCTCACATGTACCAATGGTGGCTTAAACTTGGCTTAGGACAGCCTGGGGGACAGTCAGTTGTTTCTGATTTGTCACTTGTTAGCACACACGAGGCCATCCTCTCTGACACTTAATCCTTAAGTGGGGGTGTATACATTCCTGGTTGCTAAAATTCTAAAGACTAAGCAGGGTGGAGTAAATCTAAAATTCACAATCACGCAGGCTGAAGTTCCTAAAGTTAGACTTTTTATTCATTTCTACAGTTGGAACCCTTGCCTGGAATACCATGGATTTCCATCCTGCAATTTTCTAGATTGTTTAGGTGCCAGAAAGAATAGAAGACACAGGCAGGGCTGGAAGTACTTCAGGGTGGGTAACCGAGATGGAGATTGTCCTCATACCACAATATTAGGGGAACCTTTAAAAGGGAATCATAATACTTTATGGAAAATATGCTACAGATAGAAAAGGGAAGGAATGCCAGGGGAGTCAAGATTAGGTCATGGCTATTTTTTAGTTTGTCTGGGGATATCTTTAATCTCCCCACTTTTATTTTTTTTATTTTAATTAAAAAAAAAAAGACCTTTACCTTCTGTCTTGGAATCAATATGGTGTACTAGTTCCAATGAAGAAGAGTGGTAAGGGCTAGGCAATGGAAATTAAATGACTTGCCCAGGGTCACATAGCCAGGAAGTATCTGAGGCCAGATTTGAATATAGGACCTCCTGTCTCTAGACCTGGCTCTCAATATACTGAGCCACCCAGCTGCTCCCAACCTCTCCACTTTTAAATCCCCTCCTCAACTGCCCCTCCAGACCCATCAATAAGTTTGGAAAAACATCAGTGAGATGGGAGGCTTGTGGGAGGAGAAGGATGAGATAGCCTGATGGATTGTGCTGGTCTGGGGAGAGAAGATCCTGAATGGTGGTGGATGGTGGCTGCCCTCTACTTCAGACCTCAGAACCTTAAGCAACAGGCCTACCCTAGGCTTTGCTTCGTGATTGGACAGGAAGGAAATACAGTCCCTATGGGTGTAGGAGTGGACAACCATCTACAACAGCTCTGCAGCAGGGTGGGATGAGCTGTCGCATGAGGAGCCTCTTCTGTTTCAGCTCTGGTGCTGAGGGTAGCTAAGTAGTTCAGTGGATTCCCACTTGTTTTTTGATGCTGAACTGTGATATATTGAAAGCATGATGGGAAAAATCACGATGTGGAAGGAATGCCTATAGTGAATGGAAATCTGCTTCCCTCTAACTTCTACCCATATCCTACAATGATGTTTTAGAGACTGGTGTACATTGTGGCCATTCAATAAATATTAAAACACCACCCCGAAAAAAAAAAAAAAGAAAGCCAGGTCTAGAGATGGGAAATCTTGGTCAAGTTGTATGACCCTGGACAAGTCACTTAACCCCAGTTGCCTAGTCCTTACCTTTCTTCTGCCTTGGAACCAACACTTTGTACTGAGTCTAAGATAGAAGGCAAGGGTTAAAAGAAAAAGCATGCTTGGTGTAAGGGCTTGGGGAGGGGGCAATCTTTCTCCCTTTCTTGTGAGAGTACCCAAAAGAGTGGGAAAATTCACACTGCAGATCTTATAAGGAGAAGAGTTTGAAAACTCACACTCCTATTTTTGCTTTTATTGTAATAAAGAGTTTGTTTAATCTGCATGCGAATGTGTAATCCTCAAAGTCGGGAAAGATCCAAATCTCAGTGGGATGGGGCTGAATCGTGGGAGAGTTTGGAGTTATTGCAGTTATTCATATTCCTAGACAGGGAGACTGAGAGAGACTGAGAAAGAGGGTTATGGACTGAGGCCACCCATTGTGGGGGAGCAAAATACTCAAGATGGACCCTGGAAAGCTCTTTATTACCTGGCTCCGTTTTACGTTTTCAGCCTTTCTCTTCTTTCATCTGTCTCCTAACTGCTGGCATTTTCTCCGACTGTCATCTAGGCCTGGACTTCTCTCTCTCCTCATCTCCTCATCCACATCTACTTCCCTGGATTCCATCTAAGTATCAGTTAAAACCTCTCCTTCTGCAAAAAATATTTTCTGACCTGGAAGACTGATATGAACGGATGCAAAGTGAAGGGAGCAGAACCAGGAGAATATTGTTCACAGTAATAATATCGTATAATTAACCAAAAGGGATAATTAATCATTAATAACAATAAAATTAGTTTAAATGTATAATAAATAAAAGCAAATTTATATAATGATCAGTTAGGAATGACTTAGCTATTCCGATCCTAGACAATTCCAAAGGACCCACAATGAAAAATGTGATGACCTCTAGACAGAAAGCTCATAAACTGTGAATGCAGGTTGAATCATTTTTTCACTTTATTTTCCTTGTTGTTTTTTTGCAACATGGCTAATATGAAAATATGTTTGACATCATTTCACATGTATAATTGCTATGACATTCCTTGCCTTCTCAATGGCTAGGGGAAGGACAGGAGGAAGGGAGAGAATTTGGAAACAAAAAATTTTTTTCGGTGATTTTCTTTATTTTTTTATTTTAATAACAAATTTCAACATAAATTTTTGAAGTTATGTGATCCATATTTCCTTCCTTTCTTCCCCCCTCTTCCCCATTCCTGGAGTTGACAAGCAATTCAATCTGGGTTATACATGTATTATCACGTAAAACATATTTCCATATTATTCATTTTTGTAAGCTAATAATCTGATAAAACCCAAACCTCAAAATATATACCCAAATAAACAAGTGATAAATGATATGCTTTCATCTGTGTTTCTACTCCCACTGTTCTTACTCTGAATGTGGAAAGTGTTCTTTGTCACAATCCCTCAGAATTGTCTTGGATCATTGTGTTGCTGTTTGTAGCAAAGTCTATCACAGTATTGCAGTTACTGTGTACAATATTCTAGTTCTGCTTATTTCACTTTGCATCAGTTGCTGTGGCTCTTTCAGCTCTTTCTGAAATCATCCTGTTCATCATTCCTTATAGTACCATCACCATAATCTGCCACACTTTGTTCAGCTATTTCCCCATTTCCAATTCTTTGCCACCTCAAAGAGAGCAGTTATAAAGATTTTTGTACAAACAAAAGTACTGAAAGTACTTCTACTAAAGTAAATTTTTTCTATTTTTTAAAATTTTATTTAATTGATTAATTTAGAGCATTTTTCCAGGATCACAAAAATCATGTTCTTTCCCTCCCCTGCCCCAACCCCCTCTCATATCCGACAATTCCACTGGGTTTTACATGTGTCATTGATCAAGACTTATTTCCATATTATTGATATTTGCACCAGGGTGATTGTTTAGAGTCTCCATCCCTAATCGTATCCCCATCGAACCATGTGATCAAGCAGTCGTTTTTCTTCTGAGTTTCTATGAAGTAAAATAAAAAAAAATGAATGTCAAAACGAAAAATATTTTTTCAAAACAACCTATTCTGACCACCGTTCGTGCCAGCGCTTCCCCTCCAAGGGCAAATTGTCTGATTGTCTCTAATGTTTCCTGTCTATATCGTGTTCCCACATTGTCTCCATTAGAGTGTAAGCTGCGTGAGGACAGGGCCAGTTTCCCACCACTTGCCACAGTGCCTGGCCCCTTGGAGCAACACTCGAGGACTTGTACAGATGTTGTCCTCTCTGTAGCTACTCCAGACTCCCACGTAAGAGGCACCAGAAGCTCCCAGCGCTTGTAGGTATCATTGAAGGGGAGATGGTGAGAATATGTATCTTGGGCCATGCCTTCTCCTAGTTTATCTAGTCAAGGTTTGCTTGTATTACTTAAATGGCATCTGAAACTCCTCCCGACTTCACTCTTTTGTCTCCGGGGGTGGACAAAAGGTGGTTGTAGCCTGACAGTGATAAACCCAGAGTCCACAGTGGCAGAGGGCGCTTCTTTCTTTGTCTCTTTCAAAATTCCACGCCATCTTTTATTTCATTTAAAAAATTAAAAAACTCTCACCTTCTGTCTTAGAATCAATACTGGATATTGGTTCCAAATCAGAAGAGCAGTAAAGGCTCGGCAATGGAGGTTAAGTGACTTGCTCAGGATCACACAACTAGGAAGTGTCTGAATCTAGATTTGAACCCAGAACCCCCCAACTTGTTCACGTGAGCTAGCTAGCTGCCTCACCTAACTGTCAATCTGTATTGACAATGCCGCTCTTCTCCCCTTTCCCCCACCGTGGGCATGCTCCAATGAAACCCCTTTTCCTTCTACTGTGGCATTCTTGTCTCCAGAGGGGTCAGACGGGGAGGTGTGTTGAGTTATTCTCCCCGAGGATTCCATATAATCTAGATCAAATAAAGGGGCCAGACTTCAAATGTATGATTCAGGGGACTCGCTGGGAACAAATGGCGAATTTCCTACTGATTGGGGTCATAAAGGAGAGAGGGAATCGCACCTGGAGTCTTTCAGGGTGGCAGGCATCAGAGTCCAATGGATGAAGGGTGTGATGGAACCAAGGATGCCATAAGCATAGTTAGAGAAGAGAGGACCCATCAGGAGAGGCAGACAGGATCAGATGAAAACGATGTGTGTCATATACAAATATTAAATCTGAGGGTTCTGGTTAGGATTGTTTGTGACATCAGAGGGCATCGTAGGAGCCTGAACTGAGATCTCCTCCGTGATCAGTCTTGCCTCTTCAATATTTCACTGGCTACCCCTCTAGAATCTGTTGCATGGCTGGCCTTTCTCCTACAGTTCTCATCCCTGGGTAACTCCCACCATCAGATTTCTCTATGGCTGCCCCAGAGCTGACGAATAATACAATAAATAATGTCAGCTGAGTCATAGAGGCATCTGGACAATCCCATTTACTCTGCACTTACAGACTTCTTATCTCATCCCCCATATTGAAGGTTCCCAAAGCTGTTCATTCCTCCTTGCCACCAGCCCCCCCCCCCCTTCCAATTAGCAGATGAACCTAACCATCCACTTCTCTGAGAACATGGAGGCCATCCTTTGTGAGTTCTTCCAGCTTCCTCTCTCCATTTCTCAGAGAATTCTCAAGATTGTCACTCTCCATTCTTTTCCTTTGCCAATCCAGTAAAAGGGATATTGTTCACTAAAGTTGAGCCCTTGACCCAATTCTCTTCTGCCTCTATTAGTAGCAGATACCATTTTCTCTCCCTGCCCTCTCCTCCTCTATCTTCAATTTCTCCATTGCCTTTTCTTATCTACTTACAAATGTGTTGAGGTTTCTTCAACCTTACTCTCCAAATCTTTCCCTGACCCAGTTATCCCATTTGGTCACTGACCCATTTCTCTTCCCTTTCACTGCAAAACTTTATTTTAAATTAAATTAATTTATTTTTTAATTTCATTTAATTGATTAATTAAGAAAAAATTTCCATGGTTATATGATTCATGTTCTTTCTATCTCTCCTCCCACCCCCCTCCCATAGCCAATGAGCAATTCCCCTGGGTTTTACATGTGTCATTGATCAAGACCTATTTCCATATTATTGATATTTGCACTAGGATGAGAATTTAGAGTCTACATCCCCGATTATATCCCCATTGACCCATGTGATCAAGCAGTTGTTTTTCTTCTGTGTTTCCGCTCCCACAGTTCTTTTTCTGGATGCAGATGGCATCTTTCTCATAAGTTCCTCAGAATTGTTCTGGGTTATTGCATTGCTGCTAATGGAGAAGTCCATTACATTTGATTGTACCACAGTGTATCAGTCTCTGTGTATAATGATTCTCCTGGTTCTGCTCCTTTCACTCTGCATCACTTCCTGGAGGTCTTTCCAGTTCACATGGAATTCCTCCAGTTCATTTTTCCTTTGGGCAAAATAGTATTCCATCACCAACAGATACCACAATGTGTTCAGCCATTCCCCAATTGAAGGGCATCCCCTCATTTTCCAATTTTTTACCACCACAAAGAGCTTATCTCCTAAACTTTTTAAAAAAGTGATGCCTCCATTCTTTCCTCAACCCCTTGGGTCATAGCTTCCAGTCATTGCTCTGAAGATGGACTCTCTGAATGGCAAATCCAATGGCCTTTTCCAAGTCTTCACCCTTGACTTCTCTGTAGCTATTGACATTGTTGACCAGTCCCTCTATTCTCCCTAGTCTTCAGAGACTCACACTACTCTTTCCTGCACATCTCCCTGACTAACCCTCCTTTATCTTCTTCTTTGGCTCCTAAGCTAATAAGACCATAGCTCTAGAGCTGAAAGGGACTTCAGAGGACATCTAGTTCAGCCCCTTCATTTTACAAATGAGGAAACTGAGATCTGGGAAGTCAAGTAACTTGCTGGAGTACACAAAGACAAAAGGAACAGAGGCAAGATCTGAACCCACGGTCTCCAGAGCCAGTATTCTTTCCACTATCCTATAATGTCTTCTATAATGTTTGTATCTTTGCCCCTCCTCTCTTTGGACTCCCTCTTTTGTCAATCTCAGTTACTCCCATGGCATCTATCAATCTACTTTAAAAAATATCTATTTATTTTCAGTTATATGTAGAAACAATTTTTGGTAATTGCTCTTGACATTTTAGGATTCTGATTTTCTCTCTTCCCCGCCCTGTGGTGGTAAATAGTTTGATATAGGTTATACCAGTACTTTCATGCAATACATATTTCCATATATGAGTCGACTTTTATGCAAAGAATCCTTAAATCTCCATCCCTTGTCTTGACGTTTTTTCAGGGTCATCCTGCTGCCTCTGGGATTGAAGAGAAACTCCTTTGTTGACCCCTTCCTACCTTTCTATCTCTTCCCCCTGTATTCACCTCAGCACTCTCCTCAATTGAGCCATACTGGCCAAGTCTCATATATATATATATATATATATATATATATATATATATATATATATATATATATACATATATATATATATATATACCAGATGCTCCCTCTCCCATCTCCCATTTCTGTGCCTTTTTATTGTCTGGATCATTCCCGTCTCCCTCCCATGCCACCATGTTGCACAGCATTTGTTGATTGATTGGAATGCTCTCCCTCCGCTCTTCCATCTCTTCCAATCTTCACTTCCTTCCTAATAGACTCAAATATCCCCTGAGGCAAGAGGCCATTCTCAGTCCCCTCTACTTCTCCTGCTAGTAATAGAAGGTCACTTCCATCTCTTCTCTATGTATCTTAGAAGGGTCCATTTATTTGCCCATCTCCTCCCTTAGAATATAAGCGCCTTGAGGGCAGGAGCTGTTTTTGCCTTTCTTTGTATATCTAAGTACCTGACATATACTAGGCTATTAATAAATGCTGGTTGATTGATTGAGCCTTACTTGACCCTTAAACTCAACATGTCAACATTGAGCTCCCTTTCTGTCCCCCCAAACCTGGTCCTCTTGACTTTACCATTTCTGTCTTGGCTCAGGAAGTCTTGACATTCAAGGCCTTCTATAACTTGGGCCCAACCTATCTTTTTAGACTTATTTCATTTAACTCACATCTTGGTACTCTCTACTCCAGCCCAGCTGGACAGCTCTGTGACCCCTAGACATGCCCAGCACGCTCATGCCTCCAAGTATTTACTTAGGCTGCCCCACCTTTGCCTGGAGAGTCCTCCTTCCTCCTCTTTGCTTAATGATTTCCAACTCGTCCTTGAGAATCCAACCGAAATTCTACGTACTTCATGAGTCTTTCTTAATCCACCTGCTGCAATGACTTTCCTTCTCAGACCTAAGAAGCATTTTCTTTTGTGACTTTCTACTGCTTTTATCATACACTATTGGGTGCGTGCTATGATCTTCAAGGCCTGAGAATGAAGCATACTTCCTGCCTCCTGCCTCGAGGTATAGAATAAGACATTTACTTCTGGGCAGGACCAATGTAGGAATTAAAAAACAACCAACCAACCAAACGCTTGCCATCTGTCTTAGAATCAATACTGTGTATTGGTTCCAAGGCAGAAGAGGGGTAAGGACAAGGCAGTGGGAGTTAAATGACTTGCCCAGGGTCACACAGCTTGTCAGATTTGAACCCAAGTCCTCCTGATTCTGAATTTGGGGAAAAAACCCCGACATCTTTACTTTCATGTACTTCTACTACAAATGTAGCATTTCCTTCATTTATTTCGGAACGTTCTTCTTAGAATGGATCCATAGATTTCAACAAATAGATTGCCCAAGAGGTCCGCCATTCACGGGGCAGGCAAGCCAGTCTAAGTGAGGCAGCAAGGCCCAGAAGGAGAGCCCATAAAAGCCAAAACACAACTGCTGCTTTGGCTCAGCCCTAGGTGGAGAGAGCCCAGCACCCAGAAGTCCACAGCCTTGGGAAGAGCAGTGCCCCCAGACCATGACCAAGAGCCATCGTTACAGGGAGCCCTCCCCATGGGGCTGCCAAAACTGATGGGCAGATGAGTCTGAGCTCCAGTCCTGCTTCTGCTCAGCCTACAGCCATCATCCTGGGACGCCAAAATCCTTGTCACTATCATAATAAGTTAGTGTCCGATATAGACATGACTTTCTAAGGGCTCCTTTCCTCCAGTTGAAACCTCCTCGATGTATTCTCTCTTCCATTAGAATATATGCTCCTAGTGGGCAGCTGGGTGGCTCAGTGGATGGAGAGCCAGGGCTGGAGGCAGGAGGTCCTGGGTTCAAACGTGGCCTCAGACATTTCCCAGCTGTGTGACCCTGGGTAAGTCACTTAACCCCCACTGCCTAGCCCTTACCACTCTTCTGCCTTGGAGCCAATACACAGTACTGATTCTAAGACAGAAGGTGAAGATTTTTTTTAAAGAATTTTTTTTTTAAAGTTTTGAGAGTAGGCTTTTGTGTCTGTATCCCCTCTTGGAACATAGCAAAGTCTCAAGTGCTTATTCATTCATTCACCCATGATGGGGCTTCGTTGGGGCTCACTCCAAGCCTCTCAGGGGCTTGTTTTTCCTGCCTTTTGCTATTTGATGAGGTATCACTGCTCAGAGCCTTTGGCCCTCTTCTTTTCGTATTTGACAAACCGATTTGTATTCTAAACAGGTTTAGCCTGACCAAGCCAGGTTCCAAAGGCCAGAGAATGAGTGAAATGTCCAGAACATAAACAGCCGCATCTCAGTTTCATTTATCACGAGAACCTCAATATCGATGCAGTCTGCTCCTTACTAAGAACAGCCAGCATTTATGTAATGCTTTAGGTTTGCCAAGCACTTTGCAAATATGACCTCATGAGATCCTAACAATAACCCTTATTGCCCCCATTTTGCAGATGAGGAAACTGAGTGTCAGATTCTGTGACTTGCCCAGGATCACAAAGCTAAGTCAGTAGGTGGTAGGATTTGAACTCAGCTTTTCCTGACTATACCACTGAACTGTTTCTCTGCTCCGATTCTCAGTAAATTTCTTCCTTCTGACTGGGCAGTTTGCAGTATAATCTTGCAACGGTATTGCTCCTCTTTTTTAAGAATATCTAGAAAAATGTTGGAATGTGCATTGTTGGCTGCTAAGGAGTTTTCTAAGTGGCTCAATGGATAAAGCCTTGGGCATAGAATGAGGAAGATCTAATCTTATATCTAGTTTTAGACACTTACTGAGACCCTGGACAAGCCACTTAACCCCTGGCTGCCTCCATTTCCCTAAATATAAAATGGGGATAATAATAGCAACTGCTTCTCAGGGGTTGTCCTGAGGATCAAACAAGATTGCATTGATATAACACTTAGCACAGTGCTCGACACATAGCAGGGACTTTAATAAATGTTAGCCTAGACCTAACTGGGGCCTCTGCTTAGGCTAATACTACCTTTATCTTGTGTCAATAAGACTCTAAGATCTTTGTCAGACAATCTGCTCTTTGCACTTCTTTTCTATCCTGTAGTCCGTGCATGTCTATTCCTAGAATCCATTTTAAAATTTCACATTTATTCCTTGTCTTCTTTTTCCTTCCTTCCTTC
>NC_077233.1:18940713-19018213 GCF_027887165.1 Monodelphis domestica
CAAAAACAGAGAAAGAAAAGTAATAGAGAGGTTGTGTGTGTGTGTGTGTGTGTGTGTGATGAGGGGACAACTGAGGGGAGACATGCAGGTTCTTGGGGAACCCTCAAACCCTGTCTAATCTTCCCATTATTGCATCCCAAGATGGTTCTTTGGGAAGGAGAGGAGGGAGGACGACTTTAGGAAATGAAGGTAATGTCAAAACAGATATTAATAAAAATGATTAAAATAAAGAAATAAGGTGTACCCAGAGCATCATAGGGTCATGGATCCAGAGCTAGGAGGCATCCCAGAGGAAATGTAGTCCAACCCACTCATGTTACAGTTAAGAAGCCAAAGCCTAGAGAGGATGGTCCAAGTTACTCAACCAAGGTCATACAATAGGTTGCCCTACTGCCTTTAGAACCAGGGGATCCTGGGAGCAATTAAGTGACTCAATGGATGGAGAGGCAGGGTTAGAGACAAGAGGTCCTGGGTTAACATCTGACCTCAGACACAATCTAGCTACGAGACCCTGGGCAAGTCACTTAACCCGCATTGCCTAGCTCTTACCACTCTTCTGCTTTGGAATCAATACAACACACTGATTCTAAGACAGAAGGTAAGGGTTAAATAAAACAACAGAGGAGTCCTGTGGTGAAATTCTTTTCTGCCTTCAAGGCCCCTTGGATATCACTGCCCCAATATGGTAAACCTCTCACATAGCTTCATTAGAACTGGTCCTATGAGACGAGGACCTTGAAGTTGTTGAAAGGGTCTTAAGAGAACAAACAGGAGCAAGGTGCCTCTAGCACTGCATTTTCCAATGGAACCCATTTTAGGGAAATCTTCCAAATCTAGACACTGGCTAGACAAATGTAGACACGTTTAGTAAAAATGAGGGTCCTAAAAACGTTGGTTTGCACAGGCTGGGAGGGTGTAAATTTCTTAGTCAAAGTCAGAAAGGAAGGACCCATTTCTGCCAAAATATGCATAACAAAGATTTGGAAGCCAAGTGAGTGCCTGTGGATGGAGGAGTGGCTGGAGCAATGGTGGCAAACCGATGTACTCAATCATGATTTTACCTTTAAAGAATAACAAATATGAGAAGTTCAGAGAAACATGGAAGAATTTGTCAACTGATGCAGCCTGAAGTAAGCAAACCCAGGAAAACAACATGCAAACTGGCTACATATTGTAAATGAGGAGAATGATAAAACCAAACCAAGCACTGTATGACTGTAATGATTTGTCCTGATCTCCTAGAAGAGGTGAGGAATTCAGTGCCCTTCCTTCAGAGGTGGGTGGCTATGGGAGAGGAATGTGGCTTAAACTCTTAAATAGTCACTATATTGATTGCTTTGGCTTAACTGTTTTCCTCTGGTACAAGAGAAGGATCACTGGGGCTGGGGTGGGGGTGGAAGGAGGCATATAACATGAAAATGACTAATATAAAAACAAAAAGAATCAGTGGAAGTTTTAAGGAATGTGAGCTCTTTCAGGGCAAGGATTGGCTCATGTGTACCTATGCTTCTCTCTCTCCCTTTCTCTCTCTTTCTCCCTCCCTCTTCCCTCCTTCTCTCTCTCTCTCCCTCCCCCTCTGTCTCTCTCTGTCTCTCACTTTCTCTCCCTCTCTCTCTTCCTCCTTCTCTCCCTCCCCTCTCTCTCCCTGTCTGTCTGTCTGTCTCTTGGTCCCTCTCTCTCTCTCCATCTCTCTCCCCCTCTCTCTTCCTCTCTCTCTTTCTCCCTCCCTCTTTCTCTCTCCCTCTCCCTCTCCCTCTCTGTCTCTGTCTCTCTCTCCCTCTCCCTCTGTCTCTGTCTCTGTCTCTCTCTCTCTGTCTCTCTCTCTCTGTCTCTGTCTCTCTCTGACTCTCTCTCTCCCTCTTTCTCTCTATCACTCTCTCTCTGTCTCTCTGTCTCTGTCTCTCTCTGTCTCTCTGTCTCCCTCTTTCTCTCTGTCACTCTCTCTGTGTCTCTCTCTGTCTCTGTCTCTTTCTCTTTCTCTCTCTCTCTGTCTTTGTCTATCTGTCTGTCTGTCTGTCTCCCTATTCATCACACTAGTCTTTTTATGATTAAAGCCTAACATAGTCCCGTGCATATACCAGGTACTTTAGAAATGCTTATTGAATTGAATGGGCAATAGTAGAAAACATGCTAGAGACGGAATCTAGAAAGAGAGACCTGTGCCATGTTGCCTACTTTTTTCTTCTCTCTCAGTGAGAAGGGCTTCCTCCCACCCCCAAAGGGCTTCCTCCCACCCCCAAGTCTTTTTGATCATCAGTTCTCAAATGGCCCTGGCAAGGGCATTCTTCTTCAGTTATGGGTTGGACTAGATGGCTTCAGAGGCTCCTTTCCACTTGGAGGCTTGAAAACAAACATGGATGCTATTGAGTGTTTTGGTCTTTGAAAGGAAGGATTATGTATGGAAGAATTTTATGCAGAAAGTGGAATAGACATTTGCTCAAGGGGAGTGTGGTATTGCAGATATAGGGCTGAAACATATCTTAGTTAGAAATCATCTCACTCAACTCTTTCATTTTGTAGATTAGGTAAACTGAGGCACAGAGCTGTCAAGTAATTTACTCAAAGACACACAACAAATAAGTGGCAAGTCAGGATGTGAATCCAGGTCCTTTTACTCTGAAGCCAGTACTCTTCCATAACACCACATATTAGACCACAAATGTCTAAACTTATGATATAGTGTATGTTAAGCCACGTACTCCATTTCTGGGGTCCCCCATTAATTGTTGCTGTGCTAAGTGATAGAAGGGAGATATCATTAAGCTCCGACTGCATAGAATCACAACTAGGCAATTTCATAACAGGTGACTACCAGAGCTTGGCGTGCAAAGGAATGGCTTGTGTGTTCCTGCCAACTCTTCCGTGCATAAGAGAAATCAGTCATTTTATATTTGGCACAATTCCAGAAATGTTATATTAGGCAAAATTCCTAGTCATTTCCCTTTAAATCCAAAAACCTTAAGGAGGAGAGAAAAGGAAGCATCCCTGTCATCTGGAGGTAAATGATTAGTGAGTAAATATGGCGGTTTTGCTTTGACTGCCTTGCTCCCTTGACTGCCCTGGGCTGGATGGAACAGCAGGACCTTGGGGAGGGACCAGACATGCAGGATCTGCCTCCCAGTTGGGAGATGTAGTTGGCCAACAAGCATTTATTCAGCACCTACTATGCGCCAGGCACTGAGGATATAAAGCAAAAGGAAAACAAGCCACCTTCTAATGGGGGGAGGTAGCAGTCGGTAACTGGGGCCATACACAAGATGTACAGGAGAGAATCTCAGAGAGAAGGGAGTGGGTGTGGGGGGTGGGGGAAGGAATTGTCCAACTGAAAGTGGTCTTTCCAGGGGTAAGATTGGAGCTGAGTCCTGAGGGATGCTGGGAAGTCAGGGTGGAAAAGGGGATGGAGATGAGGCAAAAAGGCATGGAGAAAGATCATGTATATGGCAAGTAGCAGGCTTGTCTTCCTAGCTGGTGATATGCCATGGTAGAATCAATGGGGGATGGATATTTTATAGAAAGGAAAGAAGATTTTGGGGGCACCTTGAATAGAGTTAGATGTCTTCTAGTACATGAAAGGCTCTTTCATGGAGGAGAGATTAGCCAGGTTCTGTTTGGCTCCAGGGGGCAGGACTTAAAGCACTGGGTAGTATTTGCAAGGAGAAAAACTGGTTTGATTTGAGGAAAAAATTCCTAACTGAAGGTGTCTTGTCAGCAAAGTGGATAGGGGTTTGATTTGGAGTTAAGAAGATCTGAGTTCAAATGTGACCATAGATATTTACCAACTGTGTGACCCTGGGCAAGTCACTTAAAGCTCTGTCTGCCTCAGTTTCCAGATCTTTAAAGTGAGGACAATAATAGCACCTAAACATCAAGTGTGTGGTAGGGATCAAATGAGAGAATAGTTGTGAAGTGCTTTGCAACTTTAAAGTGCTCTATAAATGCTAGTGATTATTACTAGATGGGAGAGACCTTGGAGGCCTTCTGGTTATATCAAATTAAAAATGGGTTACTTCAGGGAGATCTTAATCAAAGATTAGATAACAAGTGTGTTGTGTGTGCTGTAGAGGATTTTCTAGAAAATGCTTAGACTAGCTGAGCACTAAAAACCCTTTAACTTGGAGATTCTACGTCAGCATCCTAGAAGTGAAGAGAAGCATCTGGAGACTGGCAGCTATTTACAGTCTCACAAATAGACATTTTGCCCAACTTTAGCCAGAAGGGTCTCTAAGGAAAAAAAATCCAAAATATATTTAGAATGAATGCAGAATACATTTTTGATAATTCGATAGACTTAGAGAGATTAGCAGGAGTTGGAGAGTCTAGAAATCTTGGGGAAGATGCACAATAAATAAGTGAGGTAGGGACAAATGTTACTAGTTGGGAATTAGAAAGTATCAAGTCCAATGATGAAGTCTTGACTTGGTCAATCACTGGAGCTATTTGGTTTATAGGCAAATCAAGTCAAGAAGTATTTTAGAGCACCTACTGTGTGCCAGGCATTGCACTAAGCCCTGGGGATACAAGGGAAGTCAAAAGACAGTCCCTGAACTCAAGGAGCCCACATTCTAACTTGGGGAGGCAACATGCCAATAACTATGTACAAACAAGCTACAGATAGGATAAATTGGAGATAATCACAGAAGGAAGGCACCAGAATTAAGGGGGATCTAGAAAGGCTTCTTGTAGAAGGTGGGACTTAATGGAAGTCAAGGAATCCAGGAGGTAGAGATGAAGATGGGAGAGCATTCAGACATGAGAAACAGCCAGTGCAAATGCCCAAAGTCAGGAGAAAGAGTATCTTGTATGAAGAATTCCAAGTGAGCTGCTGCTACATCACAGAGTTCATGAAATTGAGAGGAGAGGAAAAGTGACCATAGGCTGATGTACAGTATAAACTCAAGGAGTGTAGATTTCAAATGGTTCATAGAAAGTAGGGGTAGGATCTAATCATCTTTCCGGAGAAGGTGACCCAGGTGATTTGGAAGCTCCAAGAATGAAATTTGGTGTCCCCAACAGAAATTATTCTGATGAGGAGGAAAAATGGGAAACTAATAGAAAGGACAAATGTGAATGCACAAGGAAGATATTATAGGATATGCTATAGTCACAATTTACTTAGGTGGAGTATTGGACAGAATCCCCCACTCTATCTTTGTGGACAAGATGAAGAGATGTTGGCTAGATGACAGTACAGAGAGGTCGATTTAGATCTGACTAAATGATTAGCCTCAAGAGTAGTCATTAATGGACCAAGATCAATTTGGATGCAAGTCTCTAGTGGATCTCACAGAGATGTCTCCATAGTTTTGGGTTCTTCATTTATATCATCGCTACGAGAGAAGGCACAGACACCACACTTGTCAGATGACATGAATCTTGGAGGGTCAGCTGGTCCATGAAATAATAGTCTGGATTACAAAAAAAAAAGAGATCTTGACAGGTTGTAGCATCTAAGCATCTAGAAATTTAATAGAGATAAATATTAAATTCTTCTCTTGGGTTGACCATTCCAATTCCACAAATCAGAAGAGGAGATACCTGGCTAGAGAACCAGAGTCATTACTGATTTGGGGCTATTAAGGACTCCTGGTGTAAGAGGGGGTTGCAATAGAGCCAAAGCTAATTCTACCTAGATCCATCCGAAGAGTTTCAGAGCCCAGGAGCGGGTAAGGAGAGCCTTGCCAGGAGGACTGGGCTCCTTTTGGGGGGTATCCCATTTTGAGCAGTATATCCTATACTGGAGAGTGTCCAGAAGAGAGTGATTAGGATGACACGGCCATTGACAATACACTGTATAGGACCATGATGACGAACCTAGGACACAAGTGCCAAAGATGGCACCCAGAGGATCTCTCTGTAGCCATGCACTCCATTGCCTGCCAGAGCTAGTTACTAGAAAGACAGAGGGATTTGGGTAGAGTTGCTCCCATTCCCCCTCTTCACTGCACCTCCCCACCCCTCTGCCCAGCAGTCCAATGGAAGTGCTTGCTCCCTCCCCCTCTCCCTCCCCTGTCAGGGGAAAAGTGGGGGCAGCAGCCCTTGGTCTCTGGGTGTGGGGTGGGGCACAGCACGTGGTCTCTAAAAGGTCTGCCATCACTGGTATAGGAGCAGGCCAGGGTACTAGGGTTATTTAGCCTGGAGAAGAAAAAGAAATGGCTAGACATGAAAGGAATCTTCCTGTATTTGGGAGCATCGTCCTGTGAAAGATGGATATCTTGGTCTGCTGAATCCCAGAGGGCAGAACAAGGAATAAGGAATGGATGGAGTTGAAAGAAGGTTTGATACAAGGAAGAAAAGGCACAATCCACTTGCTCGTTCTCAGAGTATCCAAAAGTAGAGTGGGCTAGCATGGAGGCTGTGGGCTTCTCCAATGGCCACTTGCTAAGTGTACTTTGGAAGAGTGCCGTTCAGGCTCAGCTTGGCTCAGTGGCCTGTTGGGCCCCATCCAATTCCGAGGTTCTACGATTGCCTTGACTCCTATTCTAGGAACACATTTACTGCCTCTCCTGGAGACAATAACAATATAGGCTGGCTTTCACAAGCCCCTGAACTTGTATAAAGATGCCAGACTCCGTGGAATGGGATCTGGGCTGCGCTTACAGTTCCCAGAGTTTTTGTGGAGGAGAAGAGAGAAGAAAAGAGAAAGACTGGGAAAGAGAGAAGCCCACTGTTCCAAGGGAACACTTCCAAGGGGCTCCAGAGCCAGCCGCCAATGCATTGTCGCTTCAGGGGTCCGGCCTCCTTTGCCATGTCATTGCGTTAGAGAACATTGGGTATTATTGACTTCCTGAGAGACGTTTATCAGCCAAGGTTTAGTCTCTGGAGAGTGGGGGAGAAACCTGATACACCCTTTCCTGATCCATTCATTTTGCCAATTGGGCATGTCCCAGGCTGTTCTATGTCTAAGAAGAGAGTGGGGTGTCAGATTTTCCAAAAGCGGGGGGCCTGGGCTGATGCCCTCCGGAGCTCTTGGGGCACAATAATTAGAAATTCTGAACAATTTGCTTCAGTACTCAATCTCTCAGGCTCAAAAATCAAGATACTTTTCTCCAGTGCCTCCTCCTCCTCCTCCTCCTCTTCCTCCCTTGGAGATCATCAGATGATCCTTTCGAGGTTCTTTGGAGAAAAAGCCCCAACCCAGAGAATTGTTTGGTTCAGAGCTACAGTTACATCTGGCTTGTATCGGATTCCTTCAGCTGAAATGTGGTAATGAGGTCACCATCTTCGAGTAAGGAAAGCCTCCCAAATCTCAGTCTCCAGGGTCGTCTCACTGTCCCTTCCCCGTCAGGCTCCCTCTCAGGTTCCCGTGCCCCAGAAAATGCCCCTCTGGGAGTCCCACCCACTCTGCTGGACAGTGAAAGCCACCAGCATCCTTTGCTCCTTGATGGTCTGCAACTTCACAGGGGCCACTCCTTTGCAGCTCCTCCATAATGTATACTTTCTGTCCTGACGCCTCCTTTCCTGCTATTCCCTCCTGGAATTTGTTATTGTCTAGTGGAAAAGGAGTTCTTGTTTTCAGGGCAGAATTGCCTGAGAGGTCACTAATGTCATCAAAAGAAATGACTCGCAAGGACTTATGAACTGCCTGTGTGCTAGGTGCTGAGCATACCAAGGCAAAATGAAAATGATTCTTTGTCCCAACAAGCTCACAGTCTACTCACCCAAAGCAACAACCTTGGCCTGAGCAGCCCTGACAAGAAATGTCTTCAATGTTTTTGTACTAAATTCAAGAGGGCCAGACGATGGAATTTTATAGTTTAGGTAAGGCATAGTTCTTGCCTCAAGGAGTTTGCTGTCCTGGAAACTAGCATTTATAAAGCACTTTAAGGCTTACAAAGGACAAATATTATCTTATTTGGTTCTCATAACAACCTTGTGAGGGAAGATGCTATTATGATGCTCATTTTACAGATTTGGAAACTGAGGCAGAATAGGTTAAATGACTTGTCCAGGGTCACACAGCAAGTATAAGTAAGGTTGGTTAACGCGGGTCTTTCTGACTCTAGGTTCAGCGTTCTCTCCATTGTCCCTGCTAGCTGATACCAACCTGGGTATATGAAATGCACAGAGTAAGTTCAATGGAGAATTATAAGACTGAGATCTCTGTGAGATCTGAGGGAGAAGATGATTTCTCAAGGGATGATCAGTGAAGGCTCCCTGGAGGAGGTGATGTTCAATTGAGCTTTAAAGGATGGCTAGGATGAACTGGAAAGACCTCCAAGAACTGATGCAGAGTGAAATGAGCAGAACCAGGAGAACATTTTACACTGAAAGTGAAACACTGTGGAACTGTCCAATGTAATAGACTTTGCTACTAGTATCTCAGGACATTCCTGAGAAAGATGCTCTCCACATTGAGAGAAAGAACTGTGGGAGCAGAAACACAAAAGCAAAACTTATGACTTATCCCTTATCACTTGTTTATGTGGGTATATGATCTGGAGTTTCGGCTTTAAAAGATTGCTCTAGGGGGCGACTGGGTGGTTCAGTGGATGGAAAGCCAAGTCCAGAGATGGAAGGTCATGGGTTTGAATCTGGCCTCAGACACTTCCCAGCTGTGTGACCCTGGGCAAGTCACTTGACCCCATTGCCTAGCCCTTACTACTCTTCTGCCTTGGAACCAATACACAGTAGTGATTCCAAAATGGAAGGTGAGGGTTTAAAAAAAAAAGAGTGCTCTATGGTAAAAATGAATAATGTGGAAATAGGGATCAAGTAATAACATATGTATAACCCAGAGGAATTGCTTGTCAGCTCTGGGAGTGAGGAGGGAAAGAAAATAAATCATGGAAGCGTGGAAAATACTTTTTAGAAATAAAAATAAAACTTAAATTAAAAAGGAAAAGGATGGATAGCAATTCAACAGATGAAGTAGGGAGTGGAAGAACATTCCAGCAGGGGAAGTAGCTGAAGCAAAGGCAGGGGGCCAAAGAGTGCAGGTTGTGTTTGTAGGGCCACAGACTTGTCCATAAAGGAGAGCGTGTGGGAGGGAAGGCAATGAAACAAGACTGAGAAAGGAGGGTGAGGGGCATTAGCAGAGTAGTTCGGGCTTCATTAGGTTCCCAAGGGGCCACAAAGAATCAGACATGACAGAAAACACGTGAATAACCGAACGTTTTGGGGCAGAGAGGTGGCACCCCTCCATCTATGCAGAAGAAGGATTATTTGGCAGTGGCATGAAATGGTGCCAATTTTCCGAAGGGAGTGGAGGAAGAAGCTTCCATAAGGAAGTTATCAAAAGTGTCCAGGTGGGTGGTAATGAAGGGCTGGCACTAGAGCATTGGCAGTAGGAAGAGAAAAGGAGGGGACTGATGTGAAACCCAAGAAGTTTGGCACCGTGTAGTTGAAAGAATGCTGAGATTTGGAGTTAGGGCAACCTTGGTTTGCAGCCCTGTCTCTGCTAATTATTAATTGTAGATCAGGGGGCCAACCTCTTTGTTCTTTGGAGCTTCAGTTTTCTCACCGTACGATGTATTTCTATGTAAGACATTGGGATTGGGCTCAAGATGTGGGCAGCTTCCTTCCAGCTCTGAATTCAGCCATTCCGGGTTGGGGAAGATGATATCGAAATGAACCCAGAAACCCTTGGGATGTGGAAGGAATGGCAAGGGAAGGAGCCAAGGGAACCTCAAAGTTACAAACATGGTGGACTGAATGAATGGTGGTGCCTCAGGCAGGAATGATGAAGAAAGAAAGATTGGGGCAAGATCACTTCCTCCAGTTTAGACCTGCTGAATGTGGTGTGTGTGTGTGTGACATCGGGCAGAGATGTCCTGCAGACAAGTGGAGGTAGAGCGTCTAGAGCTCAGGACTGGAGAGAGAGTTGGCTCGTCAAGCCAGGGCTGGAAGGGAGGTCTATGTAGTCCAACCCAACCTACAGGTGAGGAACGCCAGATCTGTTAGAGGCCAAATGACTTGTCCAGTGTCACACAGATAGGGAGTTTCAGAGGAGGGATTTAATTCTAGGTCTTCTCAGCTGAGTCCCTATGTTCTTTCTCTCTCACCATCCTGCTTCCTTGTGAGAGGTTGTTGAGCTCAGTCCTTGGGGGCGCTTGCTAAGGAAGCAGGGGGTCAAGGGAGAAGAGAATGATGCTGTGGGTGATAGGAAAGGAATGGAAAATCAGGAGGTTAGGCAGAATAGTGCTAAGAAGAAGGATCATCCATTTAGAGCTGGAAAAGACCTTTGAAGCCTCTGTTTCACCCCCTTCTCCCCATATTTTATAGATGACAAGTCTAAGGCCCAGAGAGCTTAGTTAACTTGGTCAAGGTAACACAGATGGTAAATAGCAGAGCTAGGTTTTGAACCCAGGTCTTGTGCGAATAGCTGAGGCAGCTAGATGAGACATTTTCTAGAACCCTAGATCTAGAGTCAGGGAGCCCCGAGTTCAAATCCAGCCTCACACATATACTAGCTGTGTGACCCTATGGACAAGTCACTTAATCACCATTTGTCTTAGTTTCCTCATATGTAAAATGGGGATAATAATAGCACCTACCTCCCGGGGTTGTTGTAAGGATCAAATGAAAGAATATTGTAAAGTGCTTAATGCAGAGCCTGGCACCATAGTTAAGTGGTGTATTTCCCCTTCTCCTATAAAGGAAGTCAATTATATGTAACATAATGGATAGTGCATCAGGTATGGAGTCAGGAAGACCTGAGTTTATATCTGGCCTCAGTCACAAGTTGTGTAACCCTGGGCAAGAGGCTGCCTGCCTCAGTCCCTGGAGTTCACAACAGCATCTACCTGCCAGATTTATTTTGAGGATCAAACAAGATAATATTTTGCTGTGCTTGGGCACATAGTAGTCACCTAATAAATTCTCCTTCCCTTTCCTGCACTGTGTTCAAGTCCATTGCTCTTCCCCACTAGACCATACCATCTCCTGGCCAGTGTCAAAAAGCTGGAGAGAAATCCCTGGGAGTTATGGTGCTGTCCATGATACCAGACTGGCCAGAATTAGACTGGTCCTCAGAGCTCAACTACCCAGAGCTCAGCATTTGCAAAGATGTTTGTGAGAGAAAAAATATAGACATATCTCGCTTCATGCAACCCAAATGATCTCAGGTGACTATGGTTCAAGGTGCATTTATTGTTTCCATTTGGGAATCTAATGAAATCCTAATGACTCATCTTGGCAATCAAAACCCTCCAATCTCCTCTACCATCCTCTTTCAAGCTGTGTGACCCTGGGCAATTCATTTTAACTTTAGTTGCCCAGCCCTTACCTTCGTCTGCCTTGGAACACATACTTGTATTAGTTCTAATATGGAATATAAGGCTTAAAAAAAAAGAAAGAGAAAGAGAAGAGAAAGGAAGGAAGGAAAAAAGAGAAGAGAAAAGGAGGAAGGAAGGAAGAAAGAAAGAAAGAAAGAAAGAAAGAAAGAAAGAAAGAAAGAAAGAAAGAAAGAAAGAAGAAAGAAAGAAAGAAAGAAAGAAAGAAGAAGAAGAAAGAAAGAAAGAAAGAAAGAAAGAAAGAAAGAAAGAAAGAAAGAAAAGAAAGAAAGAAAGAAAGAAAGAAAGAAAGAAAAGAAAAAGAAAAAGAAAAAAAGAAAAAAGAAAGAAAGAAAAAGATGAAGGGGAATAATTTTCAAGAAACCTGTGTTTGAACTAAGACTGAATGATAGAGCATGAGCATGAGCAGGAGAACAATTTATATCATGAAACATTAGAAAGGAAAATATCTTTGAAAGATTTGAGAACTTGGATCTAGATGAGGGCCATTCCTAAATCCAGAGAACTGGACACGCTAAACCACCTCCTGGCCAAATAGGAATAGACTCAGGGCACAGAGTAAAAGGGATATTGTTTTCAGTCAAGACCAAGGTGGAAATTTGTTTTACTTGACTATGCATATTTGTACAAGAGTCTGTCTTTTTCTTTCTTTCTTTCTTTCTTTCTTTCTTTCTTCTTCTTTCTTTCTTTCTTTCTTTCTTTCTTTCCTTTCTTTCTTCTTTCTTTTCTTTCTTCTTCTTTCTTTCTTTCTTTCTTTCTTTCTTTCTTTCTTTCTTTCTTTCTTCTTCTTCTTCTTTCTTTCTTTCTTTCTTTCTTCTTTCTTTCTTTCTTTCTTCTTTCTTTCTTTCTTTCTTTCTTTCTTCTTTCTTCTTTCTTTCTTTCTTTCTTTCTTTTCTTTCTTCCCTCCCTCCCTTCTTTCTTTGTTTCTTTCTTTCTTCTTTGTTTCTTTGTTTCTTTGTTTCTTTGTTTCTTTCTTTTCTTCTTTGTTTCTTTGTTTCTTTCTTTTTCTCTCTCTTTTTTTCTTTCTCTCTTTCTTGTCTCTCTTTCTTTCTCTCTTCTCCTACTCTTTCCTCTCTTTCTCTTTCTTTCTCTCTTCTCTCTCTCTCTCTCTCTTTCTTTCTTTCTTCTTTCTTTCTTTCTTTCTTTCTTTCTTTCTTTCTTTCTTTCTTCTTTCTTTCTTTCTTTCTTTCTTTCTTTCTTTCTTCTTTCTTTCTTTCTTTCTTTCTTTCTTTCTTTCTTTCTTTCTTTCTTTCTCTTCTTTCTTTCTTTCTTTCTTTCTTCTTTCTTTCTTCCCTCCCTCCCTTCTTTCTTTCTTTGTTTCTTTCTTTCTTTGTTTCTTTCTTTCTTTGTTTCTTTCTTTTTCTCTCTCTTTTTTTCTTTCTCTCTCTCTTTCTTTCTCTCTCTTTCTTTCTCTCTTTCTCTCTTTCTTTCTCTCTTTCCTCTCTCTCTTTCTTTCTTTCTTTGTTTCCTTTGTTTCTTTCTTTTTCTCTCTCTCTTTTTTTCTTTTCTCTCTCTCTTTCTTTCTCTCTCTCTTTCTTTCTCTGTCTTTCTCTCTTTCTTTCCTCTCTTTCTTTCTCTCTTTCTTTCTTTCTTTCTTTCTTTCTTTCTTTCTTTCTTCTTTCTTTCTTCTTTCTTTCTTTCTTTCTCTTTCTTTCTTTCTTTCTTTCTTTCTTTCTTTCTCTCTCTCTCTCTCTCTCTCTCTCTCTCTCTCTCTCTCTCTCTCTCTCTCTCTCTCTCTCTCTTCATTGTGGGGCTTGGAGGGAGAGAGAAGAAAATACATTTTTATTATAGAAAAAAACTAATTTTATTACAAAGCAGCTACTGAACAGAAGAGTTGGAGGGTGGCCGGAACACAGCCAGAGGGACCCCTGCTTAGGTGACTCCAAAGGAAGTTGCTCTCCATTCCTGTTCCCCAATAAAATCCATAAGGAAGAGCTTTGGTGCTTTGGGGGAAATTCAGTTGAGGGAGGAGGACTCCAGCCTACTGCTCAGACAGACCCAAGGATGTTGCCTCTCCCACCCCACCCCTGTAAATGAAGAGCCTTTGCTGGGGATGGGGAAGGGGGAGGAGGAGGGAGAGGGGAAGGGGAGGGAGAGGGGGTGTCAACCTGCCGGATTTAACTAAATGTTTCTGCTAACTAGAGAGATACAGTGTAGCCCAGATGAGAATCAGGCCTCCAGTTGGATTAAGTCCTGCTTTAGATACTATAGACTGTGGGACTCAGGGCAAATGCTCCCAGCACGGCTTGGAAGCCCCGCGCTACACCAACAGACGTTGAACTACCTTTGGCAGGAGTTACCTCACTAGAGAGGACCCCCGGCCCCAGTGAAGCCACTGAGTGAGACCCCAAACCAGCCTCTGCACAGAACACCTCTTCCTCGATGTTAAACTTAGTTCTTATACTGTTGAAATAAAATGCTTTTGATGTAACAGGGGGCCGGCTATGGGGTTTGGAGCCAGAATGTTCTGAATTTGAATTCTGCCTCAGGCTTACAGGCTGCGGGAGGCACCTAATCTGCTTCAGTTTCCCCATCTGTAAAATGAAGACGTTGGACTCAGCGGCCTCCGAGGTACTAGGATGACTCTACAAGCCACATAACCTCTCTGGGCTTTAGAATTTCTTTGTCTGAATAATGGAGCCATTCACTGGCCTTGTGGAGGTGCCTCTAAAGCCCTTTCTGTCTCCCCAGATCCCGTGACTCAGAATTTTGGCGCCGTGGGGCACAGCCCCGATGTCTCGCTCTAGTTCCACCTCCAGCCCCAGAACGTATTTGGGGTAAGCCGGCTAAGGTTTGGCATCCCCTGTGCCTCACGAGGGGAGGGCGAGGGGTGGCTCCTGCCCAGCCCAGGTTTCTCTCCCCATCCACAGGAGGCCAGGTAGCTGAGCCTTTCCGCGAGCGGCTCTCCCCATCGCGTGCCCTGCCCCCGCCACCGATTCCCCCCAGAAGCTGTTTTTCTGGAAGTCACCTGAGCTAAGCTTCCAGTTGGCATCTGAATTAGTAAACAATTTCTACGTGTGCTCTTCAAGTCAGCCACCAACAAAACGTCTTTGTGTTTCTCCACAGTCCCCTGAAGGTTATTACGCACTGGAGCCGGTTGCTAGGAGATACTTATCTGGAACGGCTCCTTCGGACAATGTACTGAGGGCTGGAACTGCTTCTCTCCACCCCGCCCTTCCCCCCCCCCCCTCCTCCTCCTCCTCCTCCTCCCTCTTTTTCTTCCTCCTCCTCCTCCTCCTCCTCCTCCTGCTGCCTTCGGAAACTGAAATTCCTGTACTCGTGAGCCCCAAGTAATAGGAGACAGAGTGGACGCTCTTCCCTAAGCTGTTTGTTATCCGAGGCCAGAATGCCGCGCAAGCCCGGCCCTGTGTCCCCGAGGACGGCCCCATGCCTTCCCCTCTAAAAGCGAAGTGGGAGAAAACACACTTGTTTCTGGGCGTCCTTTCTAGAAATCCTTCCGCAGCGAGCTCCCAGTGCTGGGCCAGAAGGTGGAGCTGCTGGGCGGAATGTTTGCCCGGGGCAAATTGCAGGAAACTTGAGGGTGGCTGTAGGGAGAGGAGTGGGGCAGGGGATGGGCTCTCTTTGATTGGACTGAATCTGGGAGCTTCCAATATGAACTAGTTTCTCCTGCCAACTAGCTGCGGAGCTTTGTTGTTTCTGGGCTGCAGAAGGGTCGCAAGAGAGCTGTCAGAGAGCTCAAAATTTAGAAACCTGAAGCAAAGCCCTGACTGTAGCACCCTAGTTATGGCTCTGTGGTATAGTTCCTGCTCCTGAATTGGGTGATCACTTAAAGCCTTGGCTATCACAATGAATAAAATACTTGCTTTTCCCTGTATGGTATGTGAAGAAGGTTGGGCTTATTTCAGTTTAATGTTAGATGAGCAGGTCAGCTATTTGTCCATCTATCTTGCCTTTATCTGGATCTATCTATCCCTCTATGTCTGTCTGTCTGTCCGTCCGTCCGTCCGTCCATCCATCCATATCTATCTATCTATCTATCTATCTATCTATCTATCTATCTATCTATCTATCTATCTATCTGTCTGTCTATCTAACCATCCATCCATCCACCTATCCATCTATCTATCCAACTATGTCTGTGTCTGTCCATCCATCCATCCATCCATCTATCTGTCTTCCCATCTATCCATCTATATCTATCTATCCATCTATCTATCCATCTCTCTTTATCCATCTATATGTATCTATCCATCCATATCCATCTATCTCTCTATCTATCCATCTCTCTCTCTCTCTCTCTCTCTCTCTCTCTCTCTCTCTCTCTCTCTCTCTCTATCTCTCTATCTATCTGTGTCTATCCATCTCTCTCTTTCTCTCTCTATCTCACCATCTATCTATCCATCCATTTCAAGCCATATTTAGCAGTAGTCAATGTGCCACAGTGTTCTTCCCTTAGGGACTCGTACTCCCCCCCAGCTGGACACACTGGGTAACAAGTTGTCCCTTCTTCCAGCATGGCTGCTCTTGGGATTGAGCCAATCTCTGTGATTTCTCCATGGCTCCTCCCTACCCCCCCCTCCCTTTTTCTCTAAGGTTCAAGAAGTTCTGGTTATGACTCTGCCCCTATCGGTCTATCTGTCTGCTTGCTTGTCTGCCTATCTCTCTTTCCCTCCCTGCTGGTTCTAAAAATAGTCCTGGGATAAAGTACTGTTAGGAAATTGGGAAAAGTTTGTAGCAAAATGAAGTAGATTTATCTATTACTGAGAGGAACTCCACAATTACTTTGCTCTAGCATTGAGACCAGCCTTATAATCTGTTCAAGTCCCTGCTGAAATCTTACCTCCCCAAAGCTGTTCTCTCTCAATTCTTGTGCCTTTCTTCTGCAATTACAGAGGAGATTGTTTTCATGTTGTCTCCTTCATTAGACTATAAACTCTTTGAGGGCAGGTACTATGCTGTTGCCTCTCTCTGCATCCTCAGTGCTTTGCCTAGCCCTGAGGAGGTACTTAATAGATAAATACTTGAGTCAACTAGCTGTGTGACCCTGGGCAAGTCACTTGACCCCCATTGCCTAGCCCTTGCCACTCTTCTGCCTTGGAGCCAATACACAGTATTGACTCCAAGATAGAAGGTAAGGGTTTAAAAAAAAATACTTGAGTCAGAGAGAACCAGAGTCAAGGAGGAGAGCCAGATCTCAGACTTGAGCTTGTCCATCAAAATCCTTAGATCTTTTCACCTGAACTATCCATAGCCCTTCCTTTTCATCTCCTGTACTTCTTCAGATGATTTTTGGACCCAAAGTGCAAGACTTTACTACTATCCCAATCATGTTTCATGGCTGTCTATTGTGCCATCTTGTCAATCTCTTTATACCCTAATTCTGTCATCCTTCTGAAATTTTGATAAAACCTGGCTTCTGTGTCTTTGACCAAGACACTAATAAGAAAGATGAACGAGTGAGTGCTGTACTCTGGGTCACTCCAGTATAGATCTGCCCAGACTTGTAGGCAGATTCATTCTTTATTGTGGAACTCTCACCATTGGCTTGTCTATCAAACCAATTAAATGTTCTATCATGCAGAGGCCACTAGAGAGTGCAGTGGGTAGGGTACAGAACCTATGCTAAGTTCAGGAAAAGTGTATACCAAATCCAACTTTCAGTTTTTCGAGTTGTGTAACCTTGGGTAAGTCATTTAAGCTATCTCCCTCAGTTTCATCATCTGTGAAATAGAATAATAATAGCACACTCCTCAAAATGTTGGTGTGGGAGCAGCTAGGTGGTTCAGTGGATACGAGAGCCAGGTCTGGAGATAGAAGGTCCTGTGTTCAAATGTGATCTCAGATACTACCTGGCTGTGTGACCCTGGGCAAGTCACTAAAACCCAATTGCCTAGCCCTTACTGCTCTACCTTGGAACCAATTTTGATTCATTTTGATGCTAAGATAGAAGGTAAGGGTTTAAACAAATGTGATCATCAAAATGAGACAATATTTGTAAAACACTTTGCAGACCTTAAACGTGCTCTATAAATGCTATTAATCATTGCTCATGTTCTCATACCTACTCCATTTGGGGCTCACATTTAGAATTTTTGAGTAACTAGCCTACATTCCAAAGGAACATCATGAGACTTTGCCCAATGCCGTGTTGAAATCTTGGCAGATGAGATGGACACTATTGCTTCTAGGTCACCCCAAGTCACAGGGCAAGCAAGATTCAGAGATACTTTGGATTTTGAAATATGCTGCTGCAGCTCTAACACATTTATAGATCTAGCAACCTTTATGGAAAAAAAGAATATTAGGTTAATTCGGCTCAATTTTTTCTTAGTAACCTCATGCATAGCTCATCATCACAGTTCCATTTTCCTTCCTAAGTGCTCAGAGACCATCTGTTTAATAATCTGTTCTAGAATGGTGCCAGGCACATACCTCGAGCTCATTGGTCAAGAGTTTCTAGGATCTCTCTTTTTTTCCCTCTTTTTAAAAATGAGGATGACATTTACCCATCTTCAATTCTTTGGCATCTGTCCTGTCCTCTACAATTCAGGCACTTGTAATATTGGCAGCCATGACTATGCCTTCTATGAGTGGCAGAGAGAATGAGCTCTTTGCAGATGCTAAGATTTCTTCCTCTGCGGGCATTGGCAAAAGAGGCAGTGGGCACCAGTTGGTTTATCCCACGGAGTTCCTAGAGTGCAGAGGAGGGTGACCAGGCAGTGAGGGGCCCTGCGGCCATGACGTATTAATCAATAAACAACCCTGTTGAGCACTATTCTATCTGGGGGTTACAAAGGAGAAAAAAATGCTCCCTCCCTCCCTGTAGAAGCTTATACCCTAGCAGAGGAGACCTGCATGTAGGAATACATAGAAACTATATTTCTCAGTAGGGGATCATTTGAAAGGAGCTTGGGTGGACCTGAAAAGGGTTCATGTAGACCCTGATCTGTGAGCTGAGTTCTGAGGGAAGCTAAGGATTCTAAGTAGTAGAGGTGGGCAAGGGATGTATTCTACTTCCGGGGGACAGCTGGGCCAAAGGCGAGATAGGAAGACCAATAGGCTAGAGAAGTATCAGCTGGGAGATGAAAGCTGGCTGGAAGTTCTGAGCTCTCACTCGGCCTGGGAACCAGTCTCGTCTGTTGGATCCCAAGGGACAGAGCCGAAAACAACGAGTGGAAATGGCAAAGAGTCACATTTAAATTTGGGAGTAGGATAAAGAACCTCCTAATCATTGGAGTTTTCCATGAGTGGAATGGGCCACTTTGAGAAGGAGTGGGCTTCTTCTCACTGGAGACCGTGGATGACCCCTTGTTAGGGAGCTATGTGGAGGCACCTCTTCAGGAAGTGCCAGGCTACGTGACGGCTGGGATTGCTTCCAAATCTAGAAGTAGGGTCAAAGGGGAAGAAAAATAGAAGTGTGGAAAGGACACGTTTTGGTTGTTGGGAGGATGTGGGGAGAAGGTCCTCCATAGCCCTTCTGATCTTCACCTAGTTTAGCCCACCTTTGCGATCTTCATGAAACATAAGGAACATGATAGGAAGCCAGGGGGAGGTTCAAAGACATTTCCCATCATACTTCATCCATGCAGTTTGCTGAGTAAAGGACCTGGAGCTATTTTCCTGGGACCAGGAACATGATAAGAATTAAAAGACATTTTCGGACTCTCATTGCGATGAGTTAGATGGAGAGTGTCCAAAGAGGTTAACAAATGGCAGAGCCAGGATTGGAACCCTGGACCTCTGACGCCAAGCTAAATGCTGCCTCTCATGCTTTGGGAAGGTGTATCGCCTCGTACCTGGGACAGCAAATGAGATGACATGTTGGGGATAACATGAAAGAGTCCCAGTTCCTGAGGGGAATGTGTTCTATGAGAGGGGACAGGACACATGCAAAATGATAACTAATGTGGCTTATTTGTCACGTCCGAATCCCTAGAGGCTGCCTGCTTGGCCGGGGTTGGCTGGCATTGCATCCAAAGAGTATAAATACTCAGAAGTTCTGAGCTTTTCAAAATCCAGGGCTCTAATGACTGCCCCCTCAGCAAAGAAGCTTCGTCAAGCTGAAGCCCAGCAGCAGAAAGCAGCTCAGGGGAGATGCCGCACTGGAAGAGCCGCTAGAAGGAGATGCTGCGCAGAGCAGAGAAAGGGTAATGCCATGCCCAGAGGACAGCCACAAATCTGTGGTGTCGGAGCCACGAGGGGTCCCTAACGCATGTGTCTGCTTCTTGGCATGCCCTCTCAGATCTCACCTACTTCCTGATGGTCTTTTCTTGCTTTTACCCTGGGTACCATATGTGTATAGAGAGGAGAATCCTTTCTGTTCCTTCTTTGGAAATGCCTGAGATTCAGTGTTTCTTACTTTGAAGAAATATGGCCTCTGGTTGGTCTATTAAGAGGAACCCGTCAGCAGGGGCTCATGGGTTTCAAGTAGAAGTTGACCCCCAAAGAGCCTTGAACTTGGAGCAGATTCTGGGGGAGGGACGCCTAGTGAAGGGAAGCTCTGGGTCCTCTAGAAGAAATCAGAAAGATTCTTTGGACTCTGACTGTAGTTAAAGGTCACAGGCATTCTGGGTGAGCCATTTTTCCTGGGGGGCAGCATGTAGCCTGACAGGACCCGAGACCTGGATAAGAAAAGGGTCTGATTCCTTGGCTGATACATTAAGAGCTGGAGGGGACCAGAATAAAAAGGAAGGATGTTAACCACTCTGAGTGGGTGGGATCAGGAGATACCTCACAGGGGCCGCGCTTGATCTGAACTTGGAAAGAAGCTGGGGATCCCACGAGGCCAGGTGAGGAGAGGTGCCAGCCAGTCAGTAAACATTTGCCAAGCACCTACTATGTGCTAGCACTGTGCTAAGCACTGGAGTATTCAGATCATAGGAACATAGATTTAGAGCTGGACACAACCTTTTATAGATGAGGAAATTGAGGCCAAGAGAAATTAAATGGCTTCCCCAAGATTACACAGGTTAACAAATGGCAGAGCCAGGATTGGAACCCTGGACCTCTGATGCCAAGCTAAAGGCTGCCTCTCATCCTTTGGGAAGGTGCATTGCCTTATACCTGGGACAGAGGACCTCCGTGCCCTTGGGCACTGGCTCCCCTGCACTTTCTGTCACTGGTCTTCCTACCTCTGGCATTCCTCCTAAGTGCCCTCGGGCAGCTCCATGTTGAGGTTATGGTCCAAAAGCCAGTGGCGACCCCAGAACTCTCTCCTGGCAAGGGTACCCCTCAAGGGGAAGGGAATACCCAAGGACTCAAGCCCAGATCTCCTCACACCTTGGACTTCTCTCATGCTGCCTTTGCTGGTGATCAAGGGAAGGCTATGAGCAGGCACATGGCCATTTTCCTTGGCTATTCAAGAAGAAAATTACAAATGCTCAAAATAGCCCTGTGCATTCCTTTATTTATGAATAAGTGACAATCGGATGGAGCAGCGGGTGATGCGTGGGCCTTTTCTTTCCTTTCTGCCCTTCACGGCATCAGGCCCACACATCAGCTGACAGGCAGGTCCTAGGGGTCCAAAGCACTCAGAACAAAAGGCAAAAACAAATCTCTCCATCTTAGTGAGCTTGGAGATCAGGGTTTGGTTTCTTCCCTCCCCAGGGAAAAAGGAAGCCAAGGATAGCTACCAGGAGGACATATGGGTACCCAGTGCATTTAACTCTCTAGAGTCAAGGGCTTGGACCCGGGATGAGGGATGAATAGAGAAGCAGCCTGCAGTAGTGGATAGAGAGCAAAGCTGGGAGGTGGGAAGCTCATCTCCATGCCTTTTCCCAGGCTGGGCCCCGTGTGTGAGAGTGTGTGTGTGTGTGTGTGTGTGTGTGTGTGTGTGTGTGTGTGTGTGTGTGTGCGCGCGCGTCAGGTTGTATTCCAATAGAATGTAAGTTCCTTGAGGGCAGAAACTTATTTTTGTCTGTAGTCTTAACACAGAGCACTTGTAGTATTGCCAAGAATATTTCCCTGGGACTGAGGATTTCTGCACCCCAAAGCCTCTTTCCCCTCTCTTTGTCCCTTCTCACACATTTCCTGCCCTGCTTTGGGGCCCTTTGGCACCCCCTCCCCTAGCGCTTGATATGTTGGTGTTGTCAAATACACACTCACTCAATGAGGACCGTGGCTGTGCCTTGGTGCTTCTAGAGTGTCTCCCAAGAGCCAGGTCCCAGAATCCCTTTGGTCCTGAATCTCCAGCTTCCTTTGAAGCCCATCTCAGTGGCATCCTTGTACCTGAGCCCCCCCTCACTGATCGTACTTCTCTGGAACACTCCCCTTGTTTTGATGCCACAGAGACGGGGGTACCCTAAACTTACTCCATGTAAAGTTCTCTATGGCGAGGTGGTTCCCCTCATGAAAATGTGAGAGCCTTCGGGTCAGGAATCCTTTCATTTTTGTCTTTGTATCCCCAGCACCTAGCCGTAGGGCCACGGTAGGCCTTGGATGAATGCTTGTTGAGTGATTGGTTCAAACTTGCCTCTGGTCCTTCCTCTCCCCTGACTTGGACCAGCAAGATGGCACAGTAGATGGAGTGGTGGATCTGGAGGCAGGAAATCTGACCTTAGAACTTCCTGGATGTTTGATCTTAGATAAGTCATTTAACCTCATTTGCCTCTGTGTGCTCTTCTGTAAAATGATCTGGAGAAGGAAATGCAAAGCACTCTAGTACTTTGCCAGGAAAACCCCAGATGGGCTCATACAGAGTCTGACATGACTGAAAGGACTCAATATTCCACCCCAAACTCCCAGCCTTATTGTCTCCATTTGTAAAACGGGGAACATGGAACATGGAACCTCTCCAGTCTGTAGTAAGGCTCAAATGACATAATATGCCTAGAATGCTTTGCAAAGCTGAAAGTGCTACATAAATGTCTACTGTTATTCTGTCCTTTGCCAGGGAAATGGGACGGTTGGACTGTAGTTTAGGAATAATGTAGGCCTATGCCAAGGATTGAAAGGATGGAGCACTGGACCTGGAATCAGAAGATGTAGGAGTAAAAAGGAATCAAAACTATATAGAATTTTAATAATCAAAAGAGGAGGAAAAGAAAAAGTCGAGTGAGCAGAACAAAGAGAGCCAGAGACTCCCACCTGTAGCACTTTCCCAAAAGCACAAGCTCCCCCAAAAGAGCCCTGCAGTGGGGATCTCAGCCAAATTTATCTCCCGAGCCTCCGGACATAAAATAAGGACGTAACTTAAAAGGATGCTGGGAATGTAGTTCAGGTGTGGCAAATTTTTCACCTGCACAAAAGACCTGAGTTCAAATCCAGCCATTGATGTTTATTACCTGTGAGTCCCTGACAAGGTGCGTAACCTTGCTTTTGTCAATTTCCTCATTTATAAAATGCATATAGGGCTAATCACAGAGTTTCTATGAGGATCAAATAAGATAATATTTGTAAAGCACTTAGCGCAGTGCCTGGCACATAGTAGGTGCTTAAAAGATGCCGTTTCCTTCCTTCTAATACACATGCCATTCATATCAGAGGCAGGACACATATCCAGGACTTTCTGACTCCAAGGCCGGCCGTTTCCACACCACCCCAGACCCACTCAAAGATAGCAGGTGTTAATAAAAGGGAACTGAATGGAATGGACCCAATGACCAAGTTCTGTTGCAAAGTACTGGCTGGGACTTGTGTCCTGTGACATCAGTTCTCAGATGGACTTTGTCCCTAGAAATAATTAACCAAAACTCTTGGCTGGGTGAAAGAGCGGAATGAGTGACTCCTTCAGAGGCTGGGGAGTGTCCCATGTTGACTAGTGGATGGGTTAGGCTGAGAGCTGAATGGAACCCCAAACTCCATACATCTCCTCTTGGGTTTTCTAGGGTTACATAGACTTCGGTTCCATTTTCAGGTCATGGGATCAGAGGTTAAGAGCCAGAGGAAGTCACGGCTCTCCTCTAGTCCAACTTCCTCAGTTTACAAAGGAGGAACTAAGACCTCGAGACATTGAGTGACTTGTCCAAGGTTAGGCTGGTAGTCAATGGCAAAACTGGAATCCAACCCCAAATCTTTTGGATCTTAATCCAACATTCTTTTTACTATGCCTCACTGTTACTCTTCTATTAGGAAAGGTCCAGGATCATAAATTCAGTGTTGGCAGGGACCCCTTATTTTACAGATGAGGAAACTGAGGCCAAGATGTATTTATCTTATGCAGTCTAGAGAATGAAGCTCTCAGAACTGTATGATCATCCAATCATCCAACCTGCCAAGTATTTACTAAATACCTACTAAATGCCAGGCACTGAGTATGCAAAACCAAGATGATAGAGGCCTTGCCTTCATGGAGCTCATATCCTATTGGAAGAGATAATACATTCGTGTATTGTAGGGGCTGATTCTTCCCCTGCCTTCCAGGACAGGTAACATGATTATAGAAGGCAAGGAGCACATAACAGAGGTAATTAGGGGTCAGTGTATTCTGTTCCCTTTTTACAAAGTATGAAGAAGGTACCCTGATGTGATCAGAAGGGCACTCTTTTTTTTTTTTAAACCCTTACCTTCCATCTTGGAGTCAATACTGTGTATTGGCTCCAAGGCAGAAGAGTGGTAAGGGCTAGGCAATGGGAGTCAAGTGACTTGCCCAGGGTCACACAGCTGGGAAGTGGCTGAGGCCAGATTTGAACCTAAGACCTCCCGTCTCTAGGCCTGGCTCTCAATGCACTGAGCTACCCAGCTGCCCCCTAGAAGGGCACTCTTAAAAGTTCTGGCTGACCAAAGGTTGGCCAAGCTGCTGGTGGCATTTAGAAAACAAGATTTCTAGTTCTGAGTGGCAGTTTAGCAATAATAAAAAAGGAGATTAAAAAAAAAGCCCCTAAGGTCAGTCTTAGAATCAATACTGCGTATTGGTTCCAAGATAGAAGAGTGGCAGGGCTAGGCAATGGAGGTCAAGTGACTTGCCCAGGGTCACTCACCTAGGAAGTGCCTGAGGCCAGATTTGAGCCCATGACCTCCAGCCTTTGGGCTTGACTTTCAATCCACTTAGCTACCCAGCTGTCCCCAGGAAGTATCTTTGAGGCACTTCTTTCAGAGGGAATTTGCCCAACTCTCCACACTCTATTGGTTAAGATATCCTGTAATAGACTTCCTCATCTGGCAGGAAGTGTTGAATCCAGCAAAAACAAAGCAAAAATAAGACAAAAAAGATGAGAGACAGTTGGGAAAGGAAGCAACATCAAGAAGTCCTGGCAGCAGGGGAGAGAGCCAACCATTGATTTAAAGCATTCAAAGCACTGGCATTCTAAGCACTGGCACTGAGCTTCAGAAAGGAGAAAGCTTAGAGAGCTCATTGAATGAACTTTCCAGCCCAGAGGCTATTCACATGAAGCATGAGGATACCTCGAGAAATGGAAGGTGATCAAGGATCTGAAATTCTAGAAGCATGAGTCGCCTTGGTTTTGTCTTTCTACCAGTATAAAGTTTATCTCAGTTCTTCATAGAGAACAGCCTAGTTTTCTGAGGGGAATGTCCATACTATGACACTAATAAATGCCTTTACTTTAAGCTATGTTTATTGCTGATGATTAGAGGAAAATCCACTGGTGGGGGCTCATAAAGCATCTTTTTCAAAGTGTGAACCCAAAGAATACCCTTGAATGTGAGGGAGGTAGTAGACACCCTCTGAAGACCCAATTGGCAAACATACGAGGCAAACACGAGAATGTAACACGCCTTATATACAAAATAGATAAATGCTGAACTGAAAAATCATCCCAGATTATGGACCCTTGGGAAGAGATTGTTTCAAGTTTTGTTTGTCATAGGAAGGAGATAAATGTCAGATGGATCATGAAAGATGAAACTTCGTTGATCTTTTATCCAGAAGAACAGATCTCTTTGGATGAATGAGTACCTTTGATAAGCCTTTGATAGCCTTTTAAGTAAAGATTTTCTTCTGTCCAAATCAGGGAAATGGATGAAGTGCTGTATTTAGATGAGAAGAATGAATGGTTTGGCCCAGTCATTTTCCTGCTGGGGAACATGGGACCCAGAGAGATTAAGTGAATTGCCCAACCGAGGTCACCCAGTGACAAAGCAGGGGTTTTTACCTTTCTGCTGAAATCCTCTTTAAGACAGGCTCACATTTCTCACCATCAGTGCCCAAGTTTGTCTTCCTTCTTCCTCCCCAGTTAGGTAACAGACTGTCTTTGTCTTCCCCTGGTTCGCTATAACATTGCTTAGTCTTCTAGGGGACAAGAGATATGGGCTGAAATATATCCCAGAGAAGAACTCAGGGGAGAATGAAGAGGTTTCTTGTTTTTTTCAGCTTCATTCATTTTTTTAAAACCCTTACCTTCTGTCTTAGTCTTAATACTGTGTATTGGTTCCAAGGCAGAAGAGTGGCAAGGACTGAGCAATGGGGGTTAAGTGACTTGTCCAGGGTCACTCAGCTGGGAAGTGTCTGAGGGAAGACTTGAACCCAGGACCTCCCATCTCTAAGCTTGGATCTCAACCCACTGAGCTACCCAGCTGCCCCCCCCCCCAGACTTTATACATGTAAAAAGAATCTTTAGGAGTTTATTTGACATTTATAGTATACATAGCTTGTATAAACAGAGCTGTTTGCCTGTTGTTTCCCCTGTTAGAATATTATCTCTTCAAGAGGAGAGACTGTGGTTTTGTCTTTGAATCTCTGGTACTTAATGTTGTGAGGAGAGATTGTGTTTTTGTCTTTGTATCTCTTAGTGTTTCATAGAGCATCTGTACATAGTAAATACTTAATAAATACTGCCTGCCTGCCTGACTATAGAATTTAGAGCTGAAAGAAGCCTTTGAGATCATTTAGTTCAACTGCCTGCTTTTACAGATGAGGAAAACTGAGGTCCAAGAGAAATCCAGTAACTTGCACAAAGTCTCAGTAAGTGGCAGGGGGGGGGATTTGAACTCAGGTCTTCTAACTCTAGATCTAGGGCTGCTTCCCCTGCGCCACTCTTTCTGTGGGAGGTGATTTTATTCTTGTTTTTGAGAGGACCACAAAGTGGGAGGATTTAGTGAGGAAACCGAGGAGCCACCCAAGCCCTGGGAGGGGAAGGTCTTGTCCAGGGTCCTGCAGACTAGGGCTAGATCTTGCTCTGGAACTGGCCTCCTGCCTACGCTTCCAGGGCTCTCCTCTCCCTGCCAGCAGGCACCTGGGATGCGCTCCCCTCCATGAGCTTGCTCATGGGCTGTCTGCCTGCAGTGCCTCACTGTCCCCCCCAGAAGCCAGAGCCGGGCTGTTGGCCAGGGGGACTCTTTTGGCTTAAGGAGAGTCAGGCAAGCAATGGCCCAAAAGGGGACCCCAATGGTTGTTCATAGCGGCCGCAGGAACCAGAAGGGCATTGGCAGATCTCGGGGTTTGATGGGGGCCGAAAAGGGAGCATGAAGTCTGCCTGCTTCCTTTGGACTCTCAGGACAGAGAAGGAAGCCCCAGACTGTTGTCACTGCTTCCTGCCTTGGCTAGTGAAGTGATTTCTTATGGCTGAGCCCCCCCCCCCCCACCTCCAGCTTTCCCCCTCTCTAACTCATCCTTCACACAGCTGCCCAAATAGGCTTCCGCACATTTATCCAGGTCGCTCCCCTTCTCAAGAACCATCAGTGGCTGCCTTTTGCAGCAAATGAAAACAAACACGTTTCTCAGTCTGACATTTTAAAGCCTTCTGGAGGCTGGAGATGGTATATCCAGGCTAATTGCACTGAACTCTCCCTGGAATCCTCCTCCTCCTCCTCCTCCTCCTCCTCCTCCTCCTCTCTTGCCACATAACCCCCACTTCCCTGCTCCTCCTTGCCTATCCCCATTAGAATGTGAGCTTCCAGAGGGCAGGGATTGGTTTGCTTGTTGTGTGTGTATCCCTGGTGCTTAGCTGGTTCCCAGCACATAGTAGGGCCAGAAAGATGCTCTGTCTGTCTGCCTGCCTGTCTGTCTGTCTTTGCAGGCTATACCCAGTACCAAAAGGGAAATCTCTCTTCTCCTTTGACACTCAGAATCCCTGGTGTGCTTCAAAAGTCAGTGCCCTTACCAGCTAGCTGCAATGTCAAGCCTTTGCTCTGAATCTCTTTAGTGGTTAGGACTCAATCATCTAGTCAGTCAACAAGCATTTGTTAGGCGTCTACTATGTGTCAGGCAATGTGTCAAGCTATGGAGATAAAAAGACAGGCAAAAGAAATGCCCCGCTCTCAAAGAACTCACAGCCGCATGGGAGAAACAACATACAAATAACCAGGCATCAGTTACACATATATGCATGTATCTATATAGATCTCTATAACTATACAGGTATACATATATTCTATATACAAGAGAGAGTGAAAGAGGGAGAGGAAAAGAGAGAGAGAAAAAGAGAGTCAGAAAGAGACACACAGAGAAAGAAAGAGAGAGAAAGAGAGAGAGAGAGGAGAGAGGGAGGAAGGAAGGGAGAAAGAGAGAGAGGGAGAGAAAGGGAGAGATACAGAGAGAGTCAGAGAGACAGAGAGAGACAGAGAGAGAGACAGAGAGAGAGAGAGAGAGAGACAGAGACAGAGACAGAGACAGAGACAGACAGAGACAGAGAGAGAGAAGGAGGAGAGAGAAAGAGAGGGAGGGAGGGAGGGAGAGAGAGAGAGAGAGAGAGAGAGAGACAGAGAGAGAGAGAGACAGAGACAGACAGAGACAGAGAGAGAGAGAGAGAGAGAGAGAGAGAGAGAGAGAGAGAGAGAGAGAGAGAGAGAGAGAGAGAGGGAGGGAGGAGGAGAGAGTGAGACAGAGAGCCAGAGAAAGGAGAAAGAGGGAGAGAGAGAGAGAGAACAAAATAATCTCAGAAAGAAGGCACTAAAATTAAGAGGGATCAGGAAAGGCTACTTGTAGAAGGCAGGATCTTAGTTAGAACTTAAAGGAAGCCAGAAAAGCCTGAAGGACGAGATGAAGAGGGAGAGAATTCTTGGCATGGGGCAGGGGCAGTCAAAGAAAATGGCCTGAGCCAAGAGATGGAGTGTCTTGTTCAAGTAACAGTCAGAAGGCCAGTGTCCCGGGATCACAGAGGGGTGGGGGAAGTGAGGAGTGTAAGACATAAGGCTCATTCCCTCGTTCTCCAATTAATTGAATATACTCATTGGCGTTCATGGCGTATCTCTCCAGCAGGCTGTAAGTAGGGTAGGGACTGGCTCTCACTTTGGTTTTGTATCCTGAGTGCTTAGTGCAGTGTCTTCTCTGAACATTCCTTTTTAAAGTCCAGATCTATTATTTCCTCTGTTTGGGGAATTTCTGATGCGAAACCCCCCTCTACTACTACAGATGAGAATCACATATATAAATAACTGCTTTAGAGAGCAGCTGGAAGCACTGAGAATTTCAATGGGTTGCCCAGTGTCACAGAATCAGGATGTGCCCGTTGGAGGTGAGGACTAGACCATGAGCCTTCCTGATTCTAAAGATGTCACTTTATCTGGGATGCCTTTTGACATGCACATAGTAGGAGCTTAAAAACGCGTGTGGAATTAAATCAGTTAAATACATTTAATTAAATTTAATTGACTGAGGAGGAATCGTAAGACTAGACCTGAGAAGCACTTTAGTATCTAGTCCTACTTCTTCATCTTTCATTTGAAGAAACTGAGGCCAAGAAAGAGTGAATCAGTTGTTCCCAGTTGCACAGGAGGTCAGTAGAAGACCTGGGATTTGAGCTTGGTCTTGGGAACCTAAATCCAGGACCCTTTCCACTGCCTCCACCCTATTTCCCATGTGTAAGGACATCTTTTCTCGGGGAAAGAGATGCTACCCTTTCTGGGGGAGATGAGATGGATATTGGACACAAGGATGCAGAATATAGATGAGCTCATGGTCAGTAACTCTGACTCACCCATTCATGGCAGGATTGGAATGAGCTCAAAAGGAAAGGTTGGGACTATTGAAATCCAACTCAGCTCAATTCAAGGAATATTTAACTGTCTACTATGTGCAAACCCTGACCACTTCTGCCTTGGAACCAATACACAGTATTGATTCTAAGATGGAAGGTCAGGGTTTTTTTTGTTTTAATTTACAAATGTATTGTTTATTAGGACCTGGGGATACAAATGAAATGGTTTCCTGGCTTAGACAGGCTTATACTCTAGGAGAAATAAGAAACATACACGAATAAATAAATGCTAAAAGAAAGGTCCATACAAAATAAAATGAGATATGGTGGAGGGGGAAGTGGAATGACAAGTGAGTCCAGGCCTGGCTACCCAGGAGCCCACCATGGAGAGCTCCCACATGCCATGGAATAGTAGATAAATTCCAGAGGAAGGTCCTCTTTCCTTGGATGCCCAGGATCCTCGAGCAGGGCTCTTGGCTCCTTCCTCTGGTGTTCTCTCATTCACTTGCTCCAGGAATAGTAGGCAAGTAACCTACCAGATTGCTAAGATCACCTTGGAGGTGGGAGGGGAGGGAAGATGGTGGCCTTCGCCAACTTACATGCTCATACTTGCCGTCCATAGACAAAGGGCCATGGACAAGTCAAGCTAAAGGCAGAGTCTGGGGACAGTAATGCCAACTGCCCATTGGCACATTCCGAGCAGATGCTAGGAGGTCTTGGGCCACATTGCCATCTATGGGCCAAGGCTGAATCGGCGAGTCTCAACAATAAGATGTAGCAACCCAGGATACTTGGGTCACTTGGACACTTATACCCACTTCCTCAATGGTAGCAGGTAAAGCCCCCGCTGACACCTTAACGTAAAGCGTAGATATGGTCATTCACACTGCTTGAATGATCCAGGAACGATCAACTCTAGTCCTCCGGGAAAGATAGACCTTCTCTGAGCCTTGCCATTTTCTCTGCCACTGTGCCCTCCAGACCTCTGGGCACTAGATCTGACTTGCTGTTCCTTCTAAGGACCCTCGGGCTCCCTCACCTGCCCTCCATTTGAACTCTCCTAAATACATCATCTCTCCCAATTAAAGTATAAGCTCCTCGAGGCCAGGGACTGTCTCCCTTCTCCATTGTTATCCTGAAAACTAGCATATTGTAAACATTTAATAATTGCTTTTTGATAGTTAATTAATTAATTCACTCACTCACTCATTCATTCACTTCCAGCACACCACTACTTGTGTTTGAGTTCTTCTATTCCATTCACTCAATCTAAGGATTTACTGTGCTCTAGGCACATGGTAGGCTCGGGGGAGCACACAGACACAGACAAACATTCCCTACCCTCAGGGAGCTTACATGCTATCCACTCCAACACAATCCAATCCAGTGTAACTCAAATTCAGCAGGTATTTATTTTTATATCCTCACTATGTGCCAAGCACTAAACCAGGCACTGGAGATAACGAATTTAAAAACAAAAGTCATTTCTAACTCCAAGTATTTATTATATTCTCCTGGGAGGAGAGGAGTGACGTCTTGATTACTATTATTTTTTACCTTCTTAGAATCCATACTATTGGTTCCAAGTAGTAAGGGCCAGGCACTGGGGGTTAAGTGACTTGTCCAGGGTCACACAGCTAGGAAGTGTCTAAAACCAGATTTGGACCCATCTCTAGGCCTGGCTCTCTATCCACTGAGCCACCTAGCTGTCTTGGGAGTGACAGAATTAAGCTTTCATGTTTCCCTGTGTGTTGTTTTCTGTTTGGATTGTAAGTTTTAGGGGCAGGAGTTGTATACATTCATTCTCTCTTGGCACATCTCACTGTGTCTTGTAAGTACCCCCTCCATGCTGTGTGCCCAATTAATGCTGATCCCATTCAGAATTTATTTTTTTAAACCTTGATCTTCTGTCCTAGAATCAATTCTGTGTATTGGTCCCAAGGCAGAAGGGTGGTCAGGGCTAAGAATGGGAGTTAAGTGACTTGTCCAGGGTCACACCGCTGGGAAGCGTCTGAGGCCAGATTTGAACTCTCCCATCCAAAATTCCAAGTAGACTTTAGTGGGAATCTCTAAGAGTTTGGTTCCATTGATGGGCAGACACCCCCAGTGGGTTATGGGGAAGACAATAAGTTTGGTAGCTCAAGGGTAGAGATTGAGGAAGGATAAGAGAAGCCAACCTCGGGACCTGGAGTCAGGAAATGGCTCCAACCACATTCATCCTCCCACCCACCTACCCCCAAGCAACAGACCCTGACATTTGCTGAGGACTGACACATGACATCCAAGGGATGAGCAGATGGGCAGATGGAGGACTCAGTAAACAGGCCCTCCTCTTCCGTCAGTGAGAGAGAAGATGCCTGCTGTTCTCTGCTGTGCAGCCAGCAATTAGGTGAAGCACGTGTGGGATTAAGCTGTACCAGCATGAGGACCCAGAAAAAGGAGTTACTGCCTCTTAGGGAACTTCACCTGGGCCAGACTGATCAGACCCTGGAGATGGAGGGATGCTGGGAAGGGGGAAGAGTGGAGTTGAGTCTTCAGGCTCTTGTATGTAGAACTGGGAGGGCCCTCATCCACCATCTAATTCTCCTTCCCTCATTTTATAGATGGGGAAACTGAGGCTGAGGAAGTTTTAGTGACTTGCCCAGGGTCACTCAGGTAGTAAGCATCAGAGGTGGGATTTGAACTTGGGTCCTTTTTGACTACAAACTCAGTGTGCCATGTTGCTTCCTACTCAGCCAGACCCACAATGACCTTCTCTTTCGGATGGTAACAAGAACGTGCAGGTACAGACCCTTATGGGCCTTGCAACATAGAATAGGACCATTTAAAAAAATAACCCTTATCTTCTGTCTTGGAATCAACCCCACAGCAGGGCCAGGGAGTTCTAGAGTCACTGGGATGACTTTAAGTGTCTCTAGATGGGGACATACATGAGGATTTGGTCCCAGAGACCAGAGCTCTTGTGATCAATCCATTCCACACTCATCAAACACCAACAGTTTTCCAGGAATTGTCCTAAGCCCTGGGGATACAAAGACAAAGGGGAGGCAGCCCCTGCCCTTAAGGAGCTCTCAGGCTAATGGGGAAGAAGACCAGGAAAGGACTGATACAAACAGGATGGGAAGCCTGTGACTGGGAGGGAGGAGGCACTGGAACCACACACAGAATTTATCACTAATTCTTTACTCGTCTACCCACCTATCTCTGAGTCTGTTACTGTTTGTCCTGCAATGGTGAGTGCCCAAATCTAGGTAATGCCCACATTGCCCTCATCTGCTGGTCTGTAATGGTATCCAAAAGAAGGAAAGGGGGAATTGTTTTTTAAACCCTCACCTTCCACTTTAGAATCAATACTGTGTATTGGTTCCAAGGAAGAAGAGTAGGAAGGGCTAGACAGTGGGGGGGGGGTGTCAAGTGACTTGCCCAGGGTCACACAGCTAGGAAGTGTCTGAGACCACATTTGAACCCGGGACCTCCTACCTCTAGACCTGACTCTCCATTCACTGAGCCACCTAGCTGGAACACGAGCAATCTTGATGAAGCTGCCTTGTGGCTCTTGCTGTTTCCTAATTTCAAGATTCTCAAATTTCATAAGGCATGGAAGTCAGTTGGCTTGTAATTTTCAGGTACTAATTTCTTCTTTTTAATGAAAATGGAAACAATGGTTCCCCACCTCCAGTCCTGCAATGCCAATCTCATTCCTTATGATCTTTCTTTTAAAAAACAATTAGTTGCACACAGAAGAAAAACAACTGTTTGATCACATGGGTCGATGGGGACATGATAGAGCAAGTATTAATAATATGAAAATAGGGCTTGATCAATGACACATGTCAAACCCAATGGAATTGCACGTTGGCTACTGGAGAGGAGTGGGAAGAGGGGAGGGGAAGAACATGAATCATGTAACCACAGAAAAATATTCTAAATTAATCAATAAAAAGAAATTAGTTGCAGCTGGGTTGCACAGTGGAAAGGGTGCCAGGCCTCAAATTTGGGTTCAAATGAGACATTTCCTAGCAGAGTGACCCTGGGCAAGTCATTTCATCTTAATTGCTTAGCCCTTGCCACTCTTTTGACTTAGAACTGAAACAAGCTGGCAGGTAAGAGCTTTAAAATGAAATCAAATGGCATTTTAATTTTCGCTGATGTCACAATATCACAAAGTGGAAACAGAGCGATGATCTTGAGGTCAGGAAAATCTGAATTCACCTCTACGTACCCACTGGGTGACCCAGGGCACAGCTATTTGTGCTTCAGGGCAGATGGCCATCCATCCCACACAGTTACAGTGGCAGAGAGCCAGAGTGGGCCCTGGGATCACCACATAATGATAATGTATAATGGAAAATCTGTTACCCTAAAAAAAGAACTACATTTCCCAGGAGCCCACTGATTTCCTGTCATTATGTACTTCCTGTAGACAGGGGATATTAGGCAGGGACGTGGAAGGTCCCACCTCTTTACTTCCTGTCCCGAACTTGGTGATGGTAAAGGAGAGCGTTTGAACTGGCTGATCAGCCATGGACATGCAGTCTTTATTTTGTATCTTCTTTAGTCCTTGATTTCTAATGATCATTTAATAAACCTTTAAAATATAATATTTTTATTATTGAGATTTAATTTTAACTTTTACAATAGTAATAATAGATGGTGGTCATAGACACAGAGGCTAGCAATGCAACACAGGGGTGCTATAACATGGCATTATACATAGGATAACATATTCAAAACATCCTATGTATGGATATGATGCCTGTAGTAGTACTTTAAGTTTACAAATGCATTTCAATGCTTCCAACAACCAAATGAACAATTGCTATCATCATCATCTCTATTTTATAGATGAGAAAACTGAGAATCAGGGAGGTTAAGAGATTAGTCCAGGATCACACAACCAATAATAATTAGAATTTATAGAGCATGTCATGAAGTTCTTTACAGTATGTGGTCTCATGTGGTAGGGGCTATTTTTATCTCCATAGTACAGATGAAGAAATGAAGATTCAGGGAGGTCAGAGGAGTTAGTAAGTATTTGAAGCCAGGCACAATTTGGGGATTTTCTTCATTTCCCAGGGCTTAGCATGATACCTGGCACACAGCAGGTGCTTAATAAATTCTGGTCTACTTGGCTTCCTGACGTAAGTCAACTATGCCGCCTAATGTCTGAGACAAGATTTGAATTCAGGTGCTCCTGATTCCCAAGTCCAGGACTATCCAGGAGGTGTCTTGGGGGCTAAAAGAGACTTTTGAGGTCATCTCCTCTGACCCTCTTCATTTACAGAGATGGAAACCGAGGCCAGAGACAAAGTCTAACTTCCATCTTTCCCTCTTTCTGCATAGACGATCCCCTCCCTTTCCTGGACACACATCTTTTACTCCAGGCCACGAATGCCATTCTTTGCTCAGGCTACCCTGGACCCCAGGCTGCTCTCCATTGCCATTGGTGACCCCCGTTTTAATTCTTCAGGGACTGTGGAGTTCTGGGATTCCTAGTCATTTAGCGTCACGGAAATGGCACTGGTGCTACCAGGGGAGTTCTTGCTTCAGGGAGAAGCTGGAGTTCGTCAATGGCCACCTCCCAAAGCCATCGCACCCCCTCTTTTCTCCATCTCTTTTTTTGATCACCCCTTCAGCTCATGGCCCATTGGCATGGCCCGCCGCCCAATTGGCTGGTTCTGTGGGCAGCCTTTCATGGGCACATTATGGTCTGGTAACTAATATGCTGTGAAAATGAACACTGGGATGAGACCATGAGAAAGGCAAACAGAAGGCTGGTGGGCGCAGTGAGTCTAGAAAAAAGCGGGATGTGTAGCGGGTGAAGGGAAGCTTGCCACAGCTTCAGGAAAATATCTCAAGACGTGCCATTTCCATCTCTTTCCTGGCCTACCCCGATGGGAAGTAGTGAAGGCCTCAGTAATTCATGATAATGTCTGCAGCGTCCAGACGGAGACCACTCCATGCATATGGAACTGGATCTGACAGAGCATATAGAGATGGACCAACAGAAATGGGGGTGATTAGCTCGGAGACAAGGAGCCTTGGGGGGTGGGGGTGGCACATCAGGATATCCGTCTTCAAGTCTGTGACAAGCTGTCCTAGGAAGGGAGGACTAGACTTGTTCTGGCTGACCTCAGAAGGCACAACCAGAAGGAAATGAATGGAAGAGACACATTCACTTCTGATGTTCGGACAAAGTGGGATGGGCTGCGTCAGGAGGCAGGGAGGTTCCCATTCCTGAATGTCCTTAAGGGTCAGTTCTCAGGGGATGTCCAAAGGGGGTTCATCACCAGATGACCTCGAGGCTCCTTTCAACTCTCAGATTTTGTATTCCTTGATGGCTCTTGTCCTGATTTGTATTTGTCTCCCCTTCCACTTCTTCCTCATTCCTCAGCCTTTTCTTGCTGGGGCCCATCCGCCTCTGTGGGTGGCTTCGGCATTGGGTGCAGGATTGATGAGATATATCTCCTCCTAGTCCCCCCAGGCCTTCCTGGATTAAGTGTGGCTGCTGGATGGGAGAGACTGCATTTGCGGGGACTGAAGTGATGCTGGGGATGGATCTTTCCTTTTAGCCTAGGTCCAAATCCTTTGCCCATTCCAGGAAACACCATCCCTTGTTCCTCCAGCCCTGATCACTCTCTGGGCAGCTCAGTGCTTGACACTCTTCTTTTCCTGTGCAGCTTGGCCATCTAGTGGATGGCTGGTGTCTAACTCAACCACAGACAGGAATCGTCTCATTCCAGGGAGACAGAAAATCCCATTTTCTCACCAGCCACTGGGAAACCAAATACTTGTAGCAGCCACAGAATGACTAAATTCTGCTTCCAGCCATCATCTAGGCTAGCAATCCCTTTGGCCACTTCCTCCGCAGGGGCTACCTCTCAGCAGCCAGAAGCTGCCAAAGATACAGAAAAGAAAGGCTTTTTGTTTTATTTTTTATCAGCAAAATCCTCACATCCCTTCAATTTCCAGCTCTTCGCCACCACCCAAAGAACTGCTGGAAATATTTTGGAACACAGAGGCTGAGGTGATTTTGGAAGAATTACATTGCATTGATTCTTAGCTTCCTTGTCTCAGGACCGAACGAGCCCCCATCAGTGGTTTCCCTCTGGCCAGTCATGATTATTTGACTGAACACCTTCTCACCTTAGATGACCATCCTTCAACTGGTTGGAACCTGCCATTTTCCTCCCCAATAACAGGGCACTACATGCCAACCCATTACTGTGGGTAGGAAGTTCCCAAGGCCCTATTTTGGACATTTTAGGAGCTAGAACACATCTCCAAGGCAAGGCCTTCTAGTTCTGATAACCTAAAGTCCACAGCATCTCCAGGCAGCCCCCTCCCCAAGCCTGCATTACACCCTTCTTTTCTCCCTTAAGCAAATCCTAGTGCCTAACTCATTTGTGTTTCCTGCTGACTTTTTTTTCAGCCATCATCCTTTCTAGATTCTGGTTATGCCACGGAATATGGACTTCTTTTCTTTTATCCCCATTTCTGCTCTTGAAAAAGTGCACAAAGGATTATCTAAACTCACTTAAGGAATCATTATCAATATAACTAAAACATTTATTTGACTACTTTTTCACTTATTTATTGTTAATAAAATATATTTATATTTTAATATACTGTCAATATATTGCATTAATTATTAATTAAATATACTAATATTTTATGATATAACTTCAATTAATTTAATTAATTGATATTTATGTATTAATAAATTTATACATATACATATTAATTAATTCAATTAATACTTTGAAATGTTATATATTTATTATATAATATATTTATTATATATTATATTTATAATGATAAAAAAGAAAAAATGTACCAGATCCTTATTTATAAGGCTTAAATGTAGAACGTATGGCCAGGAAAGAGTCAGAACAACTTAATAAGATTAAAAAATGAGAACTTCATTTGGATTAGGGATGGGGAGCACTCTAATGGGGGAGAATTTGTTGAGTCATGCATATTCATCCTGAGGATGACTGATAGGGCGCCCTTCAATGCCTGGAGCTCTCTCCCACCTCATCTCTCTTCCCTGGCCTCCTTCAAGGCTCAGCTAACGTCCTGGTCCATCTCAATCTCAGTCTCTTCTTCCCTTTTCCAGTTTTTCCAGTCTATGTCTAGTTTGCGCCATTGTCTGCCCATGGTCTCATCAATTAGATGTGAGCCCCGTAAGGGCAGGACCTTTTGCCTTTGGCCTTTTTCATCATCTTCAGTGCTCAGCACAGTGCCTGACCCATGATAGACACGTGGTACATGCTTGTTGGCTTGACTTTCTGATGGGATCAAGGCTTTAGTCAGAGACAGATCTGAGCTGGGGAGGAGAACCAAAGTGTCAAGCAGAGGGCGACCTGACAAGGGCACAGACGACCTAATTCAGATGAAGAAACGATAGTAAATGAAGAGGAAACGTTTATAAGTTAAAAAAAATATTCTCATGTGTCCTTCTTCGTGGCCAGCAGAGAACGAGCCTTTTCTTCTGAAAGCTGGCAGAGACTCGGGAGAAAACTGGGGACATATTTTTCCGCTTTCCTTCCACGTCCCCTGGGTCTCTTTGGGCTATTTACTCACTTTCGCTTCCTGCTTCTTCTGGCTGCTTGAGCTGGGACCGGGCGGGGGTGTTCCTTGTCCTCAAATATTTACTCTACTTTCTAGCCTTCTAACCTGTAATCGAAAGGTTGGCCAACACAAACCCAAGCCATACAGGTGGAAGAGGGCACACTCCGCTTTGGAGAGGAGTTTTCTGGTGAAATGATCAAAAGGGCTGGACCGTAGGGAAAAGGGCAGATGCTGGGTCAGACTTTTTACAAGGCTGATAAACTAACCTGAGACTCATTAATTAATTAATTAATTAATTAGACTTCTAATAATATTGATCACTTAGACAGGGCATTTGAGCAGATAAGAAGCTGGAGGAGCGAGTGTTGGTGCCGAGTTGGCCCTGGTGAGGAGAAGGGTCACCTCTTCACTGGAGACTAGAACAAACTGGGAAAAAGTGGGAGAATGGTACAAAACAAAACAAAACCCTTAGCTGGGGGGCAGCTAGGTGGTTCAATGGATTGAGAGCCAGGAAGTCCTGGGTTCAAATCCAACTTTAGATACCTCCTAGCTGTGTGACCCAATAAGCAAAATTTAGGACTAGGGAGTGATGCAAAGTGATGCTACCTTTCTCAGGTAAGAGTCACACTTTTTTAGGAGCCTTTGAGAGACAGAATGCCCTAAAACCAAAGGACTGACTCTTAAAAAAAACCTTTACAAACCTCACCTTCCATCCTGGAATCAATACTATGTATTGGTTCCAAGGCAGACGAGTGGTAAAGGTCAGGCCATGGGGGTCAAGTGACTTGCTCAGGGTCACACAGATTTGAACCCAGGACACCTGGTTCACTAGGCACCTTGCTGCCCTTCAAGGACTGACTCTTGGTGGAGATTTTAGGCATCATGGAGGGAATCCTAAGCAGCCCTTATTTCATATCCTATTGAGGGTTGGTCCCTATTATAGCGCTTGGCTTGTGTTTGGCTCTCTTAGGTGCTGGGCACTCCTTTTGCAAATTGTAATTACTGATGGAGAAGGCTAGAAATTTAAAAAAAAGGATAAAGGATGTCAATGGGCAAAATGTATGATAGTGTGGTGGTCCAGGACACTGTTAGAACTGGGGAGGCTTGTGTTAACCCCCAGTGGGGTGCTGGTGAATATTTAACAATCAGCTTCCCATAAAAATATATACATATAATAATTTTTATCAGCTCAACTGTTCATAGATGCTCTTTCTAAATGTCATAGAAGTTAATAATATTATTAGAAGTATCTGAATCTTGGCTTAATTTATCAGCCTTGTAAAAAGTCCAATCCAGAATCTCCCCTTTTATATTATATTTAATCTGCATTATTATCATTTTTCCCATCACTTTATTAAATATTGATAATCAACAAAATGATAAATTAAGCCTTAATTTGTACTATTTGCTGATTTGCAAGGTAGAAATGTTTACACTGAAGATTTAACAATCAGCTCTCCTCAGAAGTTTCAAGCGGTCTCCAGCATTCCTATGCCTTATCTCCCATATCACCAAACAGGGTTGTCATGAGCCAAGATATTATGTAGAAAACCTGGAGTGGTTTGAGATAACTTTGCTCCAGGTGGGTCCATTTGGGACCCAGATGAGGACCATTTTGGCGAAGAGAACATCAAAAGTTTTAGGGGTTTGGCAAAGGAACTTGGAGGCCCAAGAACCTCCTTGCTGACTAAGAGTTGCCTAGATGGCAGCTTTCATTATCTTGTGGGTTGCCTTCTTCCTGGGAGTGCTGGGTATCTTTTTTTAATCAAAGGGATCATTTGTGTGAACCCCTGGGCTCTGGGTGCATCATTATGCAGGAGGTAGACCTGGATAGATAGGGAGAGAGAATGGACTTGTCAGGTGGATTGTCAGAGAGTTCCATTGGTAGGAGGAAGTGATCCAGACTTCTAGCGCCTTAGCATAGAGGAATGGAAAGAGGATTGGCTTTGGAGACAGAGAAGCTGGATTCAAATCCTGCCTCCACCACTTGCTACCTGTGTCACTTTGGGCTGCTTGTATAATGTCTCTAGACCTCAGTTCCTCATCTGCAAAATGGGGGCATTTGATTGGATGATCCTTCCATCGATGACACTGACGAGAATTGAATGGGATGGGCAGGAGGATGAAGGCGCCATCTCCAGCGCTGGATGGAGCTTCCAATCAGTGAAAACATCTCTTTGGGGGTGGGACAGAATCACACAACCTTTCCCAGCTCAGCTCTAGTCATAGCAAATCTCTGGATAGGGAGCAAAAGGGAGCCATGCAATGGGGTGGGGGAGGCAACTTTCTCTAATGGGATTGAAGCAATTCGGTTCAAAACTGCCTCCTCCCCCAAAAAAACCCTGAAAATATCTTCAGGTCACGTGTGAACTTGGAATAAGATGGAGCCCCCAAGCCAAGGAGGTGGCAGTTAAAGCAAGAGAAATGATGAACTTGTGATCTGATAAAATCAGAGTTTCAGAACTGGAAGGTCCTTCAAGGCTGTCTAGTTCCACGCCCTCATTTTATACTCGAGGGATTTTGTCATTCAGTAGTTTGAAACACGTCTGACTCTTCATGGCCCCATCGGGAGTTTCTTGGCAAAGATACTCTGAAGGGAGGCTTTTGTGTCCATCTTTGTTACCAAACTACCAAATTGGTGGTTGTGTAGTTGCAAAGGTTTTCTTTTTAAGTTTTGGAAATGTTCATTTAATTAATTAATTTAGAAGATTTCCCCATGATTATAAGATTCTTGTTCTTTCCCTCCCTTACCCCCACTTCCCTCCCCATAGCCAACGCACAATTCCATTGGGTTGTAGTTGCAACTGTTAAACATTCTGCTCTTGATTTATTGGGCTCATTGTAGTTGGAGGTGTATATTCGGATTGAGCCAGAAACTTTTTTCATCGTCAAAGCATCTAAGATTAATAGACCAAGATCTGGAAGGGACCATCGAAGCCACCAAGTCATACTTCCTCATTTTGCAGATGGAGAAAGGAACACATATAGGAACATAGAATTAAAGCTGGAAAAGACCCCAGACCCAATCTAGCTCGACCCTTCATTTTATAGAGGAAGAAACCCATAGGAGTTAGGAGACTTGCCCAAGGTCACACAGGAAATAAGTAGCAGAGTCTGGATTTGAATCTAGTTTCTTATGCTGAATCCAGAATTCTTTTCTCTCTCCTCTGCTAAGTCTATGTTCTTCTGCAGAGACTATCCTTTGAAATCCCAGAGTAAGCACATGACCTGACACATAGTAGGAGCTTAACAAATGTTTATTGACTGACATTAAATAACTTCCTTAAGCAACACTGTCTACCATGGTGTCCTTCCAGTCAGTCACTTCCTTAGCCTCTCCTAGGAGTTTGGGGCTGAGGAGGAGTTAAAGGTACTCATAAAATCTCTCCTTTGGAGATTTATCCCAGACACATTCAGAATCATGGATGGATGGATGGATGGATGGATGGATGGATGGATGGACGGATGGATGGATGGATGAATGGATGGGTGGATGGATGGATAGATGGATGACTGGGTTCCAAAGGGCCTCAGGCTAGCCCATTGAGCCTCCAGTGCCCAGAATGTGAGGGCAGATGTTCCCAGTGGATTTCCCCAGCCAAACACTGATCCCAGCACATTCCAGAGTTGGAAGAAAGTTTGGTGAACTTTATCCAAGGACAAAGTGTGCAGCCACAATCCTCTTAGCGTCACACACAGACTGTCTTTTCTTTAGTCAGCTCCTATAAGGCGTCTTATTGAAACCATTTCTTTTTCTCCAGTGGAACAGTACAGACGACCAGACATTAATTCGAGAAGTCCATTTTCTGGCTCTGGCTAGTCAAGAATGGGAATAGACTGACTCTCTTTTGGTATTCCCTATCAGGAAGCAGCCCAATTGGTCGGTAGGGGGATTGTTCAACATCTCTTTTTTGGGGGGGTCATCTATATTCTACGTTTCAGATGGGCAACTAAGGTAGGACAACTAGGTCTCTGCCTCAGGCCAGGGTCCCATTTTAGAGGGCATTGGCAGTGCTTGCATTCCTTCAGCGGGTCAGAATCACTGAACATGAGCCTCGTGAACAAGAATAATTAGTTAACTAGGAAGCTACCAGATGGGATGCTTCTTTCCCAGGAGAAATTCTCCCTGGCTTGTTCCTATCCTGCTCTCTTTCTCAGGGCTGATGTTCCCAGAAGCATCTTAGCTCACGGGGGCCAGTGTCTAAGAGTCTATCTCTGCCCTACAAAATGTTCTCCTGGACCTTTCCCTACCTAAGGCTGTTCCATGAGCTTCCATCCTTTTCTTCCTTTCTCCCTTGATGGAATTTATCTTAAAAAAGCTGGTTTGTTTTGAAGTCACTGTTTTTGGTTCTTTACCCCAGGTGCCCAAATGACTTTGGTAATTAAAAGCTTCAGTGCCTTTCATTTGGGAGGGAGGAAGGTTTTTACAACATCTCTTCATTCATTCAACTATTTCCAATAAGTATTAGCTGTGTACTGAGCTCATTGTGCTAGGCTAGGGGGAGAAAGGAACTGTAGAGAGGTCTGATCTCTTGTCTCACAGAGAGGACCTCAGTAATTCCCATCTGATCTCCACAAACACTCTGTGAGGTAAGTTGGAGAGGCAAACTAGAGAAACCGAGTGAGTTTGTTCAAGTTGTACAACTGGTAAGTGAAGGTGGGAGAGTTGGGCAGAGGAAGGCAATTCTAATCTCTTCCCTTGTAAGCCTCAGACTCTAAAAGGGGAGGGAAAAGCTCTTAAGAGTTAGTTACAAGAAATGCAAATAAAAACAACTCTGAGATACCACCCCACACCTACCAGATTGGCCAATATTACAGTAAAGGAATAAATGTTGGAGGGGATGTGGTGAAATTGGGACACTAATACATTGTTGGTGGAGTTGTGAATTGATCCAACCATTCTGGAGGGCAATTTGGAATTTATGGCCCCAAAGGGCCATGAAATAATGCATGCCCTCTGACCAGCAATGTCTGTATCCAAAAGAGATTTAAAAAAAATGGGAAAGGACCTGTCTGTACAGAAATATTGATAGCTATGCCTTTTGTGGTGGCAAAAAATTGGAAACTAAAGGGATGTTCCTCAATCAGGAATGGCTGAACAAATGGTGGTATGTGATGGTGATGGAATACTATCAGTCTATAGGGAATCATGAACTGGATGATTCCAGAAAGAGCTAGAGAGACCTACGTGAACTGATGCAGAGTGAAATAAGCAGAACCAGGAGAACACGGTACACAGGAACTGAAACATGGTGGAATGATCAAATGGGATAGACTTTGCTACTAACAGCCGTACAGTGATCCAGGACAATTCTGAGGGACTTAGGAAAAAGAATGTTCTCCACCTCCAGAGAAAGAACTTTTGAAGTATAAATGCAGGTGAAAACATATGATTTATCCCTTGACTATTTGGGGTTTTGATTTTATTAGATTATTTGCATATGAAAATAAGTAATATGGAAAGTAAAAAAAAGTTAGTTACAAATAATTCCAGTGAGGAAGACTTGAGGGAAATGCCTAAAGAGCACAGTGTGGCTACCTGCACAGGGAACTCACTGAGAAGTTTAAGTTTAAAAACGTCAGCCCAGAAAGATGGCAATAAGGATACACTAAAAATGAATATAAGAGGCTACCAGGGTCACATGGTATCTTGAGTGCTTGATTTTTAATAGGGAAGACCTGAATTCAAATCCTGCCTCACATTTATTAGCTGTATGATCTTGGGCAAGTCACTTAATCTCTGCCTCAGTTTTCTCATCTATAAACTAGGCATAACAATAGTTCCTAATTCCCAGGGTTGTAGTGAGGATCAAATGAGATGATATAGGTAAAGGGCTTTGCAAGTTTTCAGCACAATAGAAGTGCCAGGACAGGGATCAGTGAGATGGTTCAGTGGATAGAGAATCAGACCCAAACAGAGGAAGTCTTGGTTTCAAATTTGACCTCAGACATTTCCTGGTTGTGTGACTTTGGGCAAGTCATTTAACCCCAATTGCCCAGCCCTTGCTGCTCTTCTGCTTTGGAGCTAATATAGAATATTGATTCTAAGATGAAAAGTAAAGGTTTAAAAAAAAGAAAGAAAAATCTTATGTAGGGAGGCAGTACCTGAGCTGAAACTTGAAGGGAACTAGAGGTTTTAAGAAGTAAGGAGAATAAATTGTCCAATTATGGGGAAACTGCTTATGCCAAGTCCTGGAGGTTGGAGGTAGAATGTCAGATGTAGGAAAAAGCAAGTGAGACCAAAAGGAAGAATGCGGGGAAAGTTATAGTTCAGAATGAGCTGAAGCTTCTGGAAAATCCCAAGGATTGTTTGTTTGTTTGGTGATGTGAGAAAAACCTCCCTACCAATGAGAACAATCCAGAAGTAGAGCAGACTGCTTTCCGGGGGGACAGTCTGATCTCCCCCACAGCTGGAGGAAGAGGAAGATTTAAGCAGAAGCTAAATGACTAGTAATCAAGGACATTGCAGAGGGAATTTCACTGCCCATTCAGGTTAGCCTTCAGGAGCTCTGAGGTCCCTTCCTATTCTGAGATTCTTTTTTCTGGGTAGAACTCCTCTGCCTCCTCAGCCACTCTCTCCCTAAGTATAAGGTAGAATTTAGAAAACTGCAGAGAAGTCCCTTCCTGGTTTGGAGGCTGCCTGTTACAGTTCTTTCCTTACACATTTCTCATCATAAACGTGTCTCAACCTCACCAGAACACTATTCTACAAATGAATAAAACAAGATGGATGTCATTGAACTAAGACTAGGCACCGTAAAGTGGTCAGTGTTTTGTCTGGTTAAGTATGTGGCTGGTTTTTAAAAATATTTTTAAAGTTGGTTTGGTTTGATTTTTTCAGTTACAAACAAAAACAATTTTTTGACAATTGTTTTCTGACATCTTATGGGTTAGATTCTCTCCTTCCTTCTCCCCCTCACCGAGGAGGTAAATAGTTTGCTAGAGATCATGTCAGTGCTTTCAGGTAAGACACATTTTATGTGGCTCATCTTTTCTTAGGCACAGAGACACTTCCAGCGGAAGAAGATAATGCCGGGAAGGGTGGTGGTTTAGCACACTTGACAATGTTTTGCCCCTCAAAGAGGATCAGTAATGCTTCTGGGAATCTTCTGTCTGACTGCTTCCACATAGGGAGAAAATCATCGATGACTTAGATATGGGAAGTTCAGCTTAGTAAACCTTGGGAAAATGTGTCTCCTTTGTCCCCTGGAGTGTGTCCCACAGTTTGTGACTCGCCCTCCCCTCCCAGATAATCTTCTCAGTCCCCCCAAGAGCTACTATCATTGCCTCCTCTCCATCCATGACCCTCTCTGCCATTCTTTGCCAGATGCCCAAAGCAAAGACCCAACATACTGGGAGATAGAACAATCCTTTCCAGAGTGTTCTTTTGAGGGTCTCGCCTTCTCTTAGGTTGCCAAGGATTTCTCCAGCCCCTGGAATGGCATCCTGATACTTCTGTGCCCTCTATGGGAACGGGGCTTGGGAGGGCTCAGAACAGTGATTTCATTTTTGTGATCCATCAGAAAGGATCTTGCGTGCCTCAGTTATGTGTAAAAGAGCATCTCGGTCTGGGAGGGGGTCCTCTGCCTGGTTTTTGTAAAGCGGAGGTGGTGGACTGCAGGGTGGTCATCCTCCCCTTGTGGAAGAGGGCTTCTAGCCACTATGCCTGTGCTAACGAGCCAATCTGGTCAGCAGGAGCTGGCACAGGATGGCCCCTAGAAGGGATGCTCCGTCTTGCCTAGAGAAGCCAAGTAAATCCGTGCACTGACATCACCACCCTGTGGTGGTCTTGTAGCACCAGAGGCATCAGCTAGGGCTCCGCTCTGTGCCTGCCTCCGGTGGGAAGCCTTTGGTGACCACTCTCTCCCCTGGCGGCGTGCCCTCACTTTATGGGGACGAGGGACCACTGGTTCTTGTTCTACCCTTCAGGGTCTTCACAAAGTCTTTTGTTAAATTCAGAGATTTCATTTTCCCAACTGCATGTAATAACAATTTTCTATGTACCAGAAGATCCCAATTTCTCCCTCCTCCTTCCTGGAGATCGTAAGGAATTTAATCTGGATTGTGCTTGTTTTAATCATGCAAAACATACTTCCCCACTGGTCGTTGTTGTAAGAGAAGCCTCCTGCAAAACCAGCCTCCTCCCAAATCAAATCATGAATACTTCTGTGGAAGGGGGTCTGCTTTGGTCTATATTCCAGCCACCCTCTACTTTGGAGGCGGCCAGTTCTTTGTCCTGAGTCCTGCAGGACTGTCCCAGGTCACTGGATGGCTGGTAGATTCCCTGATGGATGGCTGAGGAATCAGTGGGCGTCAGAAGATGCTCTCATGGCATGGTCTCATTTGATCCTCACCGCATCCTTGTGAGGCAGGGGCTGCTATTATCCCCATTTGGCAGATGGATAAACTGAGGCTTATGGAGACTGTGTGAGCTGGCTAGAGTTGGGTAGATGAGTAAGTATTGGGTAAAAGTCTCCGACTCCCAGCGTCTTGTTGTGCTCGGTGCCTGGGCCAGGGTGCGTGCTTCAGAAAGTATTTGTGGGATCGAATGGGGAGACAAGGGCCGATTGTGCCCAGGCGGACCCCAGCGTAGGGTTGGTGATGATCTTTGTTCCCTGATGCTGCCGGGGCCTCACACTGCTGTGGCAGAATATGGGTTCTTGCAGGGGGTAGAAAAACAGGAAATTAAACAGTGGCTGCCTCTTCCCGGCTCTGCGTCAACAGCATTCGGCACGGCTGTCATTCAGGGGCTGGCTCCGGGGCTCACATGTGACTCACCATGGCCTGCCTCCAGGCGGCTGGCAGAACTGCTCATCAGCTCCCCAGCGCTGACCCGAAACTGCGGCCGAGGCTCAAACAGTCCCTTCTCTGTTTGGAAGGAATCCTCACCAGCTCAAGAGAGCAACTGCTGGGTTGGCGTCCTAGGCTCAGAGCCTCCGGGGGCCACGAGGAGCCTGAGCATCTGTGAGCTTGGAGCCATGTGGGAGAAAGAAAACCACCTTCATGGTGTACCCAGCAAAGGCTCGTCTAGTGTGTTCTTGAAGACCTTCAGTGGCGGTGAACTCACCACTCCTGACACCATCCATTCTATTGTTAGGGAGTCTGACTTGACTTCAAGCCTAAATTCCCCTCCATCTTCTGCTTCTGGGTCTAATCCTTTGCTGCCACTCTTTAGACCCTTGAGGACAGCGAGGCTATCCTCTCTGAATATAATAACCAGAGGCCGCTGATGAGCTGTGTGAGCCTGTTGAGTTGCTTCACCTCTGCCTCAGTTTCCCTGTCTGTAAAGCGAACATCACCATGGCATCATTTCCCTAGGTTCTTGAGGCATGTGAAGTACACTGCAGACTTTGAGCTGCTGTGTAAATGTTAGCTATCATCACTATTGAAGAGAGAAAGGCCAGATGGGGGCAGAATTCGCCCTCGTGGGTGGCAGCCCAACCTCGGTGTCCTTGGGCCAAACCCTGGGAGCCCCCCACATGTGGATATGGTTCTTGGAGGCCAAATCAAACTACAGATCATCGGCAGCTCCCCAAATGGCCTCCAACCATGTTCCTTAGCATTATTGTTTGAGCCCTAGAAACAGCCCACCAGGTGGGTGTAAGAGCACTGGCCAGGGGCCAGAAGCAGAAAAGCAGGCTGGGAGAATTGGATGGCTCTGGCCAGGTCATCTAGTCTGGTCCCTGTTTTCATCTTAAAGCCGGAGCACCATGCCAACAACCATGATGGTGGGACGATGCGAATGAGAATAACGATGGCAGACTGCTAGCGTTCATCCAGCGTTTTCGTTAAACCCTCACCTTGCGTCTTGGACCCAAGACTACTTTGTGGTCCCCAGGCAGATGAGGAGCAAGGGCTAGGCTGTGGAAGTCAAGTGACTTGTCCAGAGTCCCATGGCTCATAAGAGGAGGAGGAAAGATGGGAACTGGTCCATGCTGACTCCAAGCCAGCGCCCTCACTACTGTACCACCTAGCCGCCTCGAAAACCCATCGCCTATGGATTTCTAGTCAAGGAACTTTGTAAAATAGTCCTTGCCCTCCGACTCCCCATAATCCCCCACAAGACACCCCACCCCCACTTTCAGATGAGGAGCATGCTCCTAGGACTCCTGATCTCCTTAGGTTCTTGGAGAAGAAATCCATGGCCCAGGGCTTAGGAACCGAACAGCCTCCCATCATGCTTTAGTGCTTGAGGGGACTTGCCAATGATCTCTCCAGAAGACCCAGAAAGAACCCCATTTCTTTGAGCCCAAGTTCTGAAGGATGCTTTAGAATGGCAGTAATGCCAACTCACATTTCTATAGTGAGCTCTTTGGATTCAGGATCATAGATTTAGAGATGGAAGGGACCCCAATCCTTCATTTTATTGGTGAGGAAACTGAGTCACGAAAATCCCAACAGCTGTCTACAAATCTGTGTGGAGCACTATGGCATCCCCGAAGCTCTGTCTTTGAGGAACCCCATCCCTTGGCCCCTAACCCCTAATATGTTTTTTTAAACCCTTAGCTTCTGTTTTAGAATCAATGCCATGTATTGGCTCCAAGGCAGAAGAATAGTAGGGGCTGGGCAATGGGGGTTAAGTGACTTGCCCAGGATCACACAGCTAGGATGTGTCTGAAGTCAGATTTGAACCCAGGACCTCCTGACTCCAATTTCTGTCCACTGAGTCACCTAGCCGAGTATTCAGTAGAAACTTGCTCTGCCCCTTCCAGGACATTTACTTGGGATTTAATAATAAGCCTATTTTATCTCACACACCTGGTTGGCCTGATGTTTGCAGATGGGCTAAATCCGCCTCTGGAGGGGGCTGGGAAGGGCTCCCATGGGATGCTCTTAGGGAGGCTACACACAGAATTGGCCCCGGACCCGGTCTGTGTCTTGGCACACAGCACTTTGGTTGGGGACGGCGGCTCACAGCCCTGGCCATGGAGCCTCTCTCCAATCCTGCGCTGGCCCAGGGTTAGTCATCGGAGTAGAGTAGCGTCTTTCCCCAGTGCCAGCCCAGGCCCCTTCTGCTGGCATTAGACCACAGGCTGGAGGCTCGGGGAGGGGAGGCTGTGGGTCCAGTCTGTCCCCCCAGGGCACTGAGCTTGTTTCCCAAGATTCCCAGGGAGAGGCGAGAGAGGTGAGGGAGCCGCGCGCTCCTCCACCACACCTGGATGGTGACAAGCTGTGGCCCCTTCAGGGACAACAACAGCTCCCAGTTTTATATAGCGATGAAAGCTCTTTCCTTACACCTCCCTCTCCAGACTACACAAATATCTGGCATTCCTGGCGCTCCCTGAAGGGTCAGTGGCCATCAAAGGCCCAGGAAGTGGCTCCCTAATATGGCGGCACGAATGCTAGAAGGGCCTTGTTGCTCTGAATTCTTCTTCCCCCCCCAGAATTCGGGGATCATCGCTCACCCCAGTCCTTTGGGCCCTGATCCCTGTGAAGTACCCAGGGTGCTGTCTGATACTACAATAATCCATGAGCAGAGGCCAATCATGGCCAGGACCAAAAGCCTCCAGCTTCAGCCTAACCCCCTTCTCCAGGGCTGCCAGAGGCTCCCCATCACACCTCACATGGCTCAGCCAGGAAAGGGTCTGGGATTCAGACTTCCTGATGTCAGCATGATGTGCATCATCGGGAATTAGTCACCAAGACGTGCTGGCTTCGGGAATGGCTGGGCAGCAAGTCCTGAATGCCAAAGGAGTCATTAAATCAGAGCCCCCCCCTGCCCCCCAACTCTCAGACCATGGATAAAGAAAAGGGTTAGATAGTGTCAGACCCTGGGCCTTGGCCAGACTCTCACAGCGGCGGAGTCTGGGACAAAATGCTCAGCCACGGTGGGCCAAGAGCTGGGAAAGACTTGGGAGAGATTGTGTGTGTGTGCACAAGAGACACAGAGACAGAGACAGAGAGAAAGAAGGGACCGATAGAGAGACACAGAGAAAGGGGAGGGAAGAGAGAACAAGGAAGGAAGATAGGAAGAAAGACAAAAGATAGGCAGAGAAAGAAGGAAAGAACAAAAGAAGGAAAACAGACAAAAAGAAAGAGATTAAAAAAGAAAGGGAGAGACAGAGAGAAAGAAGAAAGACAGAGAGATGGAGAGACAGAGAGATAGGCAGCGGGGAGGGAAGAGGAAGAAAGACAGGAAGAAAGAAGAAAGGCAGATAAAGAAGGAAAGAACAAAGGAAGGAAAACAGACAGAAAAAGAAAGAAGAAAGGAGAAAGAATAAAAAAGGAGACAGAGTGAGAGACAGAGAGATAGGCAGCGGGGAGGGAAGAGGAAGAAAGACAGGAAGGAAGAAGAAAGGCAGATAAAGAAGGAAAGAACAAAGGAAGGAAAACAGACAGAAAAAGAAAGAAGAAAGGAGAAAGAATAAAAAAGGAGACAGAGTGAGAGACAGAGAGATAGGCAACGGGGAGGGAAGAGGAAGAAAGACAGGAAGGAAGAAGAAAGGCAGATAAAGAAGGAAAGAACAAAGGAAGGAAAACAGACAGAAAAAGAAAGAAGAAAGGAGAAAGAATAAAAAAGGAGACAGAGTGAGAGACAGAGAGATAGGCAGCGGGGAGGGAAGAGGAAGAAAGACAGGAAGGAAGAAGAAAGGCAGATAAAGAAGGAAAGAACAAAGGAAGGAAAACAGACAGAAAAAGAAAGAAGAAAGGAGAAAGAATAAAAAAGGAGACAGAGTGAGAGACAGAGAGATCGAGAGACAGAGAGATAGGCAGCGGGGAGGGGAGAGAAAACAGAGGAAGAAAGACAGGCAGATGAAGAAGGAAAGAACAAAGGAAGGAAAAACAGACAAAAAGAAAGCAGAAAGAAAGGAGAAAGAATAAAAAAGACGGCAGTGAGAGAGAGAGAGAGAAAGGGAGGGAAAGAGAAGGAGGGAGAGAGAAGGGGAGAGACAGAAAGAGGGAGGTGGGGGGCAGAGACAGAGAGACAGGGACAGTCAGAGACAGACAGATGAGATTAAACCATCCTAGAATTATTGCATTGGTTAGAAAAAATCCCAGCCATGAAACTACTCATATTCTGAAACTTGACCACTTCTCCCCTTAGGAGCCCGCCTCTGGCAATTCGGTAACCTCTTGCCAAGGCAGACTTGCCAAGTGGTTAGAGTGCTGGATCTGGAGCACTCTACTAGAGGACCGCTGAGACTCTAATCCTACCTCAGATGTATCCTGACTGTATGACCAGGGACAAGTCATTTGACTATTCCTTTGGGCTTCAGACTCAATTTCCCAAACTTTAAAACGAGGATATTAATATCTATACTACCTACCTCAAAGAAAATGGGGAAAATAATGCCTGAAGATCTAGGGTACAATTAATGGGCATTCAAACAATACGAACTTCTATTTAGTGTGAACTCTAAGAGGGTGGCCGGGCACATTTAGTGTAACTCCAAATTCAATGAATGTGACTTGGGTGAGCTCTTTGAGGGTTGAACATCCTTCTTGTCAGAGGAAACTAGATGGTTCAGTGAATAAAGCACTGAGCCTGGAGTCAAGAAGACCTGAGTTCAAATTTGACCTCAAATACTTCTCACTAGCTGTGTGGTCCTAGGAATGTCACGTAACCCTTTTTACCTTAATCTAATGGAGAAGGAAATGGCAAACTGCCCCAGCATCTTTGTCAAGAAAACCACATGGACAAGAAGGTTCATGGTGTCATGATGAGTTGGATACAACTGAACAACAACAACTTCTTGTCAATCTGCCTTTGCCTGTGGTTGGGTGTGGGTGTGCTGTGCTGCTGGGTGCCATATTATTTTTATTTTTAAACCCTCATCTTCTGCCTTGGAACCAATATTATGTATTAGTGGTTCCAAGGCAGAAGAGTGGTAAGGGCTAGGCAATGGAGGTCAAGTGACTTGCCCAGGGTCATACAACTAGGAAGTGTCTGATGTTAGATTTGAATCCAGGACATCCCAGCTCCAGTTCTGGTTCTCTATTCACTGAGCCACTTGGCTGCCCTTGCCATATTATTTTTAAAAAGAGTCTCTAACAAAATGAACGAAAGGAAGAATACTTCAGATGGAAACACTGTCAGCACACAAAAAAGAAGAGACTTGGTATTACATTAGGATAAAAATTGGATCTAATTGAACAGCACGGATGTGGTTAAAGTAACTCAGAATATGGTGAGATGTCAAGACGCCTGACTCTACAGTACAGAATATTAGGAAACAGGCAAATGGAAAAAAGAAGAAAAAAGCAAAGTTGTAGCAGTTTTGTGCTTTCCAAACCACTACAAGGAAGAGAAACGTCACCGTGATAGAATTGGGGTATCTTTTAGCAGGATGGATTAAAAGACTGCAATCCAAAACGCACTCTTCTTAGTAAGGCAGCTCTTCAAGTTTATAGAAGGCAGCGAAAGAAAATGGAAATGAAGTAGATAGTGAAGAAACGTATTCCACAAGCCATGGCTGGTTTAATCACTTTAAAAATTGAGTTCAATTTCATAATGTTAAATTTACTAGAGAGGAAGCTGAGCTAGATAAATATCCAGATATTATGAAGAGAACAATCAAAGACGGTGGCTGCATCGATGACAACTAAATTTTTAATCTGTTTTTCCAATTTAAAATTTTTTATTTCCCCAAAATTACACATGGAGACGTCTTCCCACATTTTCCAAAGAATATTGAATCTCAAATTCTCTCCCTCCCTTCCACCCTCCCTCCTCCCCACTCTCACCCCAGCCCTCTTGAGATGACAAGCAATCTCATATAGATTTAATCTGTTTTTAATAAACAGGTTTATTCTGAAAAAGAATAAAACCTTCCAGAGCTTACATTGTTAATGAAGAAAAAGTTCAGTGTGGCTTTAAAATGTCTCAGAATCATCTCGCATTTTTACTGGGGTTAATGCAGAAGGAGAGTTTAAATTATAATCAGTGTTTGCTTATTGGCCTCAAAATCCTCAAGAAGTAAGGAAGCAACAACCATCCATTCCTTCTATTTCTTTGATAGTCATGTAAGAAAGCGTGGGAGACAAAACTGTTTTTGAAGACTGGCTTTTAAATTATTTTTGCCTGGCTGTTGAAAAATATTGCAAGGCCAACAGACAATATTGTGTCTGAAGGATTACTGACTCCTGAGAACTCCCCAGGTGGCCCAACTCCACTTGGTTCATTGGCTGACAATGGGAGCATGCAAACTCACGGAGATATGGATAAAGCTCTCTGAATCTACCAGTGTATGTGGGAAGATTTAATAAAAAATAGTTCAGACTTTGTTGTTTAAACGTATGAAATAGCAATCATCACATTCTTATTGTATCATCACTGTAGGCTTATCTTCAAGAATGATATTTGGTACTATTTTAATTTTTAAAATTTTGTTTTCTATAATTCATACTACCATATTGATTGTCCAGCTCTTCATGACCCCATGGACCACGGTACATCAATGCTGACCATGGAGTTTTCTTGGCAAAGATACAGGAGTGGTTGGCCATTCCCTTCTCCAGTGGATTAAGGCACCCATGTTTTAAAGGATAATTAACATCTATGTCTTTTCTTCTCTCCTGTCCTCTCCTGTCCTCTCCTGTCCTCTCTTGTCCTCTCCTGTCCTCTCCTGTCCTGTCCTCTCCTGTCCTATCCTCTTCTGTCCCATCCTCTCCTGTCCTCTCCTCTCCTGTCCTGTCCTGTCCTCTCCTCTCCTCTCCTGTCCTGTCCTGTCCTCTCCTCTCCTGTCCTGTCCTCTCCTCTCCTCTCCTCTCCTGTCCTCTCCTCTCCTGTCCTGTCCTCTCCTGTCCTCTCCTCTCCTGTCCTGTCCTCTCTTCTCCTCTCCTCTCCTGTCCTCTCCTGTCCTGTCCTGTCCTGTCCTGTCCTGTCCTGTCCTCTCCTGTCCTCTCCTCTCCTGTCCTGTCCTCTCCTCTCCTGTCCTGTCCTGTCCTCTCCTCTCCTCTCCTGTCCTGTCCTCTCCTGTCCTGTCCTGTCCTGTCCTGTCCTCTCCTGTCCTCTCCTTTCCTGTCCTGTCCTGTCCTGTCCTCTCCTGTCCTCTCCTGTCCTCTCCTTTCCTGTCCTCTCCTCTCCTGTCCTGTCCTCTCCTCTCCTGTCCTGTCCTCTCCTCTCCTCTCCTCTCCTGTCCTGTCCTCTCCTCTCCTGTCCTGTCCTGTCCTCTCCTCTCCTCTCCTGTCCTGTCCTCTCCTCTCCTCTCCTGTCCTGTCCTGTCCTCTCCTCTCCTCTCCTGTCCTGTCCTCTCCTGTCCTGTCCTGTCCTCTCCTGTCCTCTCCTTTCCTGTCCTGTCCTGTCCTGTCCTGTCCTGTCCTGTCCTGTCCTGTCCTCTCCTGTCCTGTCCTCTCCTCTCCTCTCCTGTCCTGTTCTGTCCTCTCCTCTCCTCTCCTGTCCTGTCCTCTCCTGTCCTGTCCTGTCCTCTCCTGTCCTCTCCTTTCATGTCCTGTCCTGTCCTGTCCTGTCCTGTCCTGTCCTGTCCTGTCCTGTCCTGTCCTCTCCTCTCCTCTCCTGTCCTGTCCTGTCCTCTCCTCTCCTCTCCTGTCCTGTCCTCTCCTCTCCTGTCCTGTCCTGTCCTCTCCTCTCCTCTCCTGTCCTGTCCTCTCCTGTCCTGTCCTGTCCTGTCCTCTCCTGTCCTCTCCTTTCCTGTCCTGTCCTGTCCTCTCCTGTCCTGTCCTGTCCTCTCCTCTCCTCTCCTGTCCTGTCCTCTCCTCTCCTCTCCTGTCCTGTCCTCTCCTGTCCTGTCCTCTCCTGTCCTATCCTCTTCTGTCCCATCCTCTCCTGTCCTGTCCTCTCCTGTCCTCTCCTTTCCTGTCCTGTCCTGTCCTGTCCTGTCCTGTCCTCTCCTCTCCTGTCCTGTCCTCTCCTGTCCTGTCCTCTCCTGTCCTATCCTCTTCTGTCCCATCCTCTCCTGTCCTCTCCTCTCCTCTCCTGTCCTGTCCTCTCCTGTCCTGTCCTGTCCTCTCCTGTCCTCTCCTTTCCTGTCCTGTCCTGTCCTGTCCTGTCCTGTCCTCTCCTCTCCTGTCCTGTCCTGTCCTCTCCTCTCCTGTCCTGTCCTGTCCTGTCCTCTCCTCTCCTGTCCTGTCCTCTCCTGTCCTATCCTGTCCTCTCCTGTCCTCTCCTTTCCTGTCCTGTCCTGTCCTGTCCTGTCCTCTCCTCTCCTCTCCTCTCCTGTCCTGTCCTCTCCTCTCCTCTCCTGTCCTGTCCTGTCCTCTCCTCTCCTCTCCTGTCCTGTCCTCTCCTCTCCTGTCCTGTCCTGTCCTCTCCTCTCCTCTCCTGTCCTGTCCTCTCCTGTCCTGTCCTGTCCTCTCCTGTCCTCTCCTTTCCTGTCCTGTCCTGTCCTCTCCTGTCCTGTCCTGTCCTCTCCTCTCCTCTCCTGTCCTGTCCTCTCCTCTCCTCTCCTGTCCTGTCCTCTCCTGTCCTGTCCTCTCCTGTCCTATCCTCTTCTGTCCCATCCTCTCCTGTCCTGTCCTCTCCTGTCCTCTCCTTTCCTGTCCTGTCCTGTCCTGTCCTGTCCTGTCCTCTCCTCTCCTGTCCTGTCCTCTCCTGTCCTGTCCTCTCCTGTCCTATCCTCTTCTGTCCCATCCTCTCCTGTCCTCTCCTCTCCTCTCCTGTCCTGTCCTGTCCTGTCCTGTCCTGTCCTGTCCTGTCCTGTCCTGTCCTGTCCTCTCCTGTCCTGTCCTCTCCTGTCCTGTCCTGTCCTCTCCTCTCCTCTCTTCTCCTGTCCTGTCCTGTCCTGTCCTGTCCTGTCCTCTCCTGTCCTCTCCTGTCCTCTCCTTTCCTGTCCTCTCCTCTCCTGTCCTGTCCTCTCCTCTCCTGTCCTGTCCTGTCCTCTCCTCTCCTCTCCTGTCCTGTCCTCTCCTGTCCTGTCCTGTCCTGTCCTGTCCTGTCCTCTCCTTTCCTGTCCTGTCCTGTCCTGTCCTGTCCTGTCCTGTCCTGTCCTGTCCTCTCCTCTCCTGGGTGAGATAGGATAGTCTAGTTGAAGGGAGGAAGGAAGATGGGAAGAAGAGAAGTAAGGAAAGAAGATAGGAAGAAGGGACAGAAGAGAGGGAGAAAGGAAAAAAGAAGAGGGAAGATAGGAAAGAAAGAAAGAAGAGAGAAAGAAAAAAAAAGGAAGGAAAGGAAAAGAAATGAAAATGAAGTTGGTGTCAGTCGTACTCAGATAAAAGGAATGGGAATAAGAAGAATTCAAGTGTTATTGATTATCATTGACCAGAGGAGCCATGCCTTTCTGGCACCTTTCATTTTGCCTTTTACAAGTAGCCTGGTAAGAGACACCACATCCTGGACCACTCTAGTCCCCAACTCTTGTTGTGTGGCTATATTACTGTCTCACACCATTTATTTCTTGGATGATGAAATGAGCCATGGGGCTTTCTCCCCATGAGCTCCTTAGCATAGCCCTACCCTGACTCTTACATAAAGCTATACTAGGGGGAGCAGAAAAATCTGAGGAGAAAAGGAGTCTTGCTTGGGGGGTAGATTCAGAAGACAGATTGGAAGGGACTGATAGCAAGAAGAAGACAGAATTGCTCAGTTTTTATTTTGCTTCTGTTTTCCCCACAAGGAGAATGATCTGAAGGTGGGAAAAGACAGGACAAAAATAGCTAATGAAGATTTGATACCCAAGTTATATAGGGAGAAAGTAAGATAGCTCAAGATTGCCCATGATGCATTCAGGTCATCTTACCGAGATGAACTAACTGCAACTTAGGCAAGTGAATGAACTGATGGCTATGATTTTTGAATAACTTTTAGTGATTCTTAAAGGATTGTGGAAAATGAGAGAGATAGGTTAGGGGACAGGAGAATGGATAATCTTGTCCTGATTTTCAAAAACAGGAAGAGAATAGAGCCTGCACACTCTGCTCCAATAATTTTGACTTTGATTTCTGGCAAAATTCTAACTGTATTATTTCCTATGTTTTGGAAAAGCTTTTAACAAAGTTTTTAATTCTTTTCTTTTGAACAGATAGAGAAATATTAGTTAGAGGATTAAACAGTCAAATGGCTTTGGTACCAGTTGACTAGCTGGATCCAAAGAGCAGTCATTAATGGTTTGATTTCAACTTGTAAAAATTCTGCTGCAGAATTCTCAAACTATGCTTTGTTCTGTAATGTGTTGAGTAAAGGCAATTGCTTGCAGTCAAAACCACAAGCTATAGAAGGAGCATGGGATAGATCATGCAATGTATGTAATAGGCCATTCTATCTTTGAGCTCAAAAAGCCCCTCTCTTTGTTCTTAGGGACTTCCTCTGCCTTCCCTCCCTCTTGTTGGGAGCTTCAGGATTGGTGGCAGTGAGAGTGGGATGGTGCCTTCCACAATATTCCTTGGGCTAGGGGGAATATGCTTGTCAATGAGAGAAAAGCTTGCTCTGTACTTCCTGGGTCTGAATTTGTCTAAAGGAAATAACATCCCAGTTTTACAGTCATTTCTTCTAAGATGAAAAGGAAGGATTTTTGAAAAAAAGAATCCTATTGTAAGAGGGACTGAACCAAGATGGTGGAATAAGACAGGAACTTGCCTGAGTGCTCCCAAGTTTCCCTCCTAACAATGTCAAAATAAAACCTCAAAATGAAGTTTGAAGTGTCAGAACCAACAAAAGAATAGGCTGATACAATTTTCCTGTCCAAGAAAATTTATAATGTCAATGGGAAGGATCATCTCCCAGAGGGGAGTGTAGTCCAGTTCAAGCCATGCTAGACAAGCCAGCAGCAGGCCTTGGAGATGACTGAATCAGCAGAAGCAACTTCAGGAGCTCTGAGCCTACAGAGGATAGGGAGGTTGGGCATCTGGTCAGAAGAAGGGTATAAGAGACCCTTTGCTGGCACCAGGAATAGGACTCTGTTGCATTGTCAATACCCAGTTCCATGTTGCAATCCCAGGGCAAGCAGTAGAACTAGATGGAGTAGGAACCCTGGACACAGTTCCTGGGTGAAAAATAGCACTCAGGGTCATTCACAGACTAGAGCACAGGCTACCAGAGCAGCAACTACCCTTCTCAGATCATACCACCTTAGAAGAACTGAAAACTTACAGAAACCCAAAACTAGCTTTGAAAACAGTAGCACAAAAAACTGGAAGTTTAGGACAGTGTCTCCTATACCCTGGGTGTAGAGTACAACTTTAATATGAAGTTAAAAGTCAAATAATAGGCTGGGAAGCAAGAAAAAATATCCTGATCATATAAAGTTATTATGGTGACAGGTAAGTTCAAAACAAACTCAAAAGAAGTCAACAATGTTAAAACTGTTATACCCAAAGCCACAAAGAAAAAAATGTGAATTGATTTTAGGCTTGAAAAAGAATTCCTGAAAGAGCTCAAAAAGAATTTTAAAAATTAAATAAGAGAAATAGAGGAGAAAATGAGAAAAGAAATGAGAATGATGTAAGAGAACCATTAAAAAAGAGCCAACAGTTTAGTAAAGGAGGCAGAAAAATATTGAAGAAAATAATACCTTAAAAACAGACTAGGCAAAATGAAGGCAAAAATATCCACTGATGAGAAGAACTCTTTAAAAAGCAGAATTGGCAAAATGGAAAAGAATTTACAAAAATTTACTGAATTAAAAAGCAGAATTGGCAAAATGGAAAAGGAGGTACAAAAGCTCACTGAAGAAAATAATTTCTGAAAAATGAGATGCAGGCAAATGAAATTTAATGACTATATGAGTCATCAAGAAACAATAAAAGAAAATGAAAAAATGAAAAACTACCAGAAAATAAGAAATGCCTCAGTAGGAAAACAACTGACCTGGAAAATAGATTAAGGAGAAATTGGATCACCTGACAGCTAGGATAAAAAAGAACCAGACATCATATTACAAGAGAATATCAAGGAAAACTACTCTGATGTCTTAGAACCAGAGGAAAAAATAGAAATGGAAAGAATCTATTGATTACCTTCTGAAAAAGATGCCAATATGCTGAGAAATATTATAATCAAATTTTAAAACTCTGAGGTCAAGGAGAAAATACTTCAAACAGCCAGAAAGAAACAATTTAAATATTATGGAGCCACACTTAGGATAATCCAACATTTAGTGGCTTCTACATTAAAGGATCAGAGGGCTTGGAATATGATATTCTTAAGGGTAAGGGAGCTAGGATTTCAAACCTATCCATCAAAACTGAGCCTAACCTTTTAGAGAAAAAAATGAATATTTAATGAAATAGAGGACTTTCAAGCATACATAATGAAAAGACCTGAATTGATGATAAAATTTTGTTTTCAAATACAAGATTTAAGAGAAGTATAAATAGCTAAACAGGAAAGAGAAATCATAAGGAATGAAACAAAGTTATATTGTTTACATTCCTTTATGGGAATATGAAACTTCTAATTTCTAATAATTTTATGCATTATTAGGGCAGTTAGAAGGAGTATACATAGACAGATGGCACATGTATGAGTTGACTATGATGAAATGATTTCCAATAAAATAAAATTAAAGGATGGGAAAGAGGGATACACTGGGAGAAGGGGGGGAAAGAAGAGATAGAAAGGAGTAAATTATCTCACATAGAAGAGGCATGCAGAGATTTTTTTTTTAGTGGAGAGAAGGTTGGGGAGGGGTAAAATGCAATACTTAAACCTTAATCTCATAGGAATTAGTTCAAAGAAGGAATAACATACACATTTATTTGGGTATAGAAATCTATCTTATCCTTTAGGGAAATAGGAAGGGAGGGATTAAGAGAAGGGAGAGGGGCTAATAGAAGAGAGGGCAAGGTGAAAGGAGAGAGATAAAAATGAACAAGAGGAAAAGTAGGATGGAAGGAAACACACAACTGGTAATAATAACTGTGAATATGAATGAGACTCATAAAACAGAAGCAGATAGCAGAGTGGATTATATAGTTTAGCAACCAAATTTTTTAATTTTAATTTTAATTTGTTATTTGTTACTTTTTCTTTTCTTTTTTTAATTGAGAATATTTTTTCATGGTTTCATGATTCATGATTCTCTGCCCCCTTCTTTCCCCCTTCCCAGAGTTGACAAGCAACTCCATTGGGTTATACATGTATCATCGTTCAAAACCTATTGCCATGTTATTAGTATTTGCAGTAGTGATCTTTTAACATCAAAACTCTAATCATATCCCTGTCAAACTACATGACTGATCATATGTTTTTCTTCTGCTTTTCTGTTCCCATAGTCCTTTCTCTGGATGTGGATTATATAATTTAGATATAAATTGGTACCATAAACAAATTAGGGTGTCATGGAATAGTTTACCTATCAAATCGATGGATAGAGGAAGAATTTATGACCACACAAGAGAAAGAGACTATTATGGGATATAAAATGGATAATTTTGATTACATTAAATTACAAAGTTTTTGCTCGAAGAAAACCAATGTAGCCAAGAATAGAAGTAAAGAAAAAAACTGAGAAAAAAATTATGGCAAGTTTCTCTGATAAAGGCATAATTCTCAAATATATAGAAATGGAGTAAAATTTATAAAAATGCCATTTTTTTCCCCCAATTGCTAAATGGTTACAGGATATGAAGAATATTTTCAGATGAAGACATCAAAGTTATTAACACTCATCTGAAAAAATGTTCAAATTCACTTTTGATTAGAGAAATGCAAATTAAAACAACTCTTGAATCACCACTTCATATCTATCAGATTGGCTAATATGACAGAAAAAGAAAATGAGAAATGTTGCAGGAGGTATGAGAAAATTGGAACACTAATGCACTATAGGTGAATGTGTGAATTTATGTAACCACAAAACAATTTGGAACTATGCTGAAACATTTATAAAACTGTGTATATTATTTGACCCAGCAATACTGCTACTAGCTTTTCACCCCAAAGAGATAAAGAAAAGGGAAAAGGCTTATACTTGCAAAAATATTCATAGAAGCTCTTTTTGTGGTGGAAAGAATTTGAAATGGAGGAGATCATCATTTGGGGAATGGCTTAATTCCCTGTTGTATATGGTTGTGATATGATACTATTAAACTATAAGAAATTTCAGACAGCATAATTTCAGAAAAACCTGGGAAGACTTAAATGAACTGATGCAAAATGAAGTGAGTAGAACCAAAAGAACAATGTACACAGCAACAGTATTGATCAATTGATCAAAAGTCAACTGTAAATGACTTAGCTATTCTCAGAAATACGATTGAAGACAATTTCAAAGACATGATGAAAATGTTATTCACCTGCAGAGAAAGAAACATGGAGTCAATCCAGACTGAAGCATTTTTTAACTTTATTTTTCTTAGTTTTTTGTTTATATTTCAAACTTTCATATCATGACTAATATGGAAATATATTTTGCATGACTGTGCATATATACCCACATCAAATTGCTTGCCTTCTCAGTGTGGGGTGAAGTAGAGGAAGGGAGGGATTTGTAATTCAAAATTTTAAAAAACAAATGTAAAAACATTTACATGTAATTGGAAAAAAGTAATATTAATATATTAGTAAGTTGCTTCCTCCCCACCACCACCCACCCAAAGTAATCTCATACTGAATTGTGCAAGGAAGGGGAGGAAAAGAGAGAGAAAAAAGAAAAACAAGATCAAGGTCTTGCCTTTGATATGATCATCTTAATTCAAAACAAGGATGTTTCTTTCCTTCCTTCCTTCCTTCCTTCCTTCCTTCCTTCCTTCCTTCCTTCCTTCCTTGAGATCTCCTACATAAGAATAAGAGCCCCAGTGAAGGTGTAGATTTGGACAATTCATCTCCAAATGAAGTTAGGACTATTTAGGACAAGTCTTCCAAAGTGCTAAGGTGCCATTTCATATATTAGGAAGCAACTTCATCAAAGGTTCCCAATGAATTGTGCTATGACCAATGTGCCTCCAAAATTACTTTAATGATGAGTTGTATATAGAAAATAGACACGAGAGAAGTATAATAAATTCTATGTGCATCGCATTCTTGTTTTCATTGTCTGCTCATATTTTGTTAATGGATAAATGCCATCCAGAGCTGAGGGAATAATGGTGTGGGTGAGAAGAAAGGTCTGTCCATGTACAGAGGGAAGAAGGATTGTCCATAATCTGGTATAAATCGATGGCACAACCCACTTAGATAATGGGGAAATGAAACTGTTTATTCTTGTGATGCAGAAAAGAGAGATGCAAAGATGGAGGGAGGATGGCTTCTAAATCCAACTTTATCTGATTTTTACACATCCCAACCTCTCTCCCTTTCAGGAGCCTTATCATCTGGTGCCATAACTATGAAGATGTGCTTCCCTGGTGACTACCATAAGCCCTAGTGGGAACAAATATCACAATCCATATCCTCAGTTGGATTGGTGAAGGATATTGGTAGGGAAGGATATTAGAAAAGCTCATCAGCTAGTGTTCCATTTTAATTAATTGCTATTAACAACTAGGTTTTAGGCTCTGTTGTTTTTCCATTGATGAAACACTGTCTTGTCAGTGTCACTAATTTGGTACCACCTCAACTTGCTTCTTTGGTACCAAAATCCCTACCTAGTTACAGTTTTGTTCTCACCTAACATGAACTTGGAATGGAAAAAAAAGAACTACTTTTTGGTTCCATATTGAAAACGAGGTATCAGAACACAGTGAAACCTCTCTAGGTCTCTATTTTCTAATTTGTGAAATCCAGGGGTTGGAATAGATGACCTATAATGGTCTATCATCAAAAGAAGCTGGAATTGGGAGCAAGTAATGGAATTTGGGGAGTCCAACACTTTCCTGTCTATAGCGGCTAGAGTACCAGCCTTACAGTCCAGAAGTTCTAGACTCAAGTCCCATTTCCAACACATACTGGCCATGTGATTCTGGGGAAGTCATTTAACTTCTCAATGCTTGAGGCAACTTGAAGACCTTAAACTGCAGAGGAGAAGCAATCCTGCATGGGGGGGGGGGGAATTCTTCTTCTGAGAGTTCCCAATGAAATTCTAGGTCTAATTACTATCCTAGCCAGAAATGTGCTTTTTACGTTAAATTGATAGAAGCTCAGCGTCCAGCACCGTAGAAGGTTGGCCACATGATACACATACATACTTGGTCAGATCATATCTTAATTGTTGTGGTTATATTCATATATGTCTTTATGGAAATACAGACTTAATATTTGTATAAGAATTAATTGCTTATGGATAGATTGAGAAACTATAATAAAAATGACAATACTGTCTAAGTGCCATGCCAATCAGACTATCAAAGTATTACTTGTTGAGCTTGAAAAATTAATGACAAAATATCTGGAGGAATGAAAGGTCAAGAACATCAAGGGAAATAATAAAAAAAGCTAGAAAGGAAAGTGGCCTCATGGTGTAAGATCTCAACCTATACTGCAAAGCAGTAATTATAAAAATGATTTTTAAATGATCAATATAGAAGTATGTTTTGCATGATAATACATGCATAACCCAGATCAAATTGCTTACCATCTCTGGGAGAGGGGAGGGAAAGGAGGGAGGCAGGGAGAAGATTTGGATCTTACAATTTTGGAAAACATATGTTGAAAGTTGTTATGATACATAATTGGGAAAATAAAATAGCTTTGAATAAGATAAAATAAAATAAAATGAAAATTATTATATAACTAGCCAAAAATAGAGAAGTCTATCAGTAAAACAGATTATACAACATACAGAAGCAAATGAAGCTTGTAGCCTTCCCAATAACTCCCAAACCCCAGCTGCTGGCACTAGTACTCCTTTGATTCAACAAAAACTGCTGGGAAAACTGGAAAGCAGTCTGGTCATATTTAGAGATTAACACTTTCCTAATAGATTCATTTGGATCCTTAAATAATGGATGAATGGCTTAAATATAGAGGACCACATTATGAACAACCTAAAGGAGGAAGGAAGGAAGAGATTGCCCTTCAAGTCTTCAGGGACAGAGACAATCACAGAAAATAAAACAGAAAATTTTATTGCATAAAGTTGAAAAGATTTTGCACAAACAAAGCCAATGCAGCTATGATTAGAAAGGAAACCATTAACTGGAGAAAAATGGTTTTTGTAATAAGTTTCTCTGATAAATATCTAATTTCTAAGATGTATAAAGAATTAATTCAAAGAGATGAGAAGAGGAAACATTCTTCAATTGATAAGTGAACAAAGATATGAACAGGAAGTTTCAAGCTATTGATAGCTATATGAAAAACCACTATTCAAAATCACTAGTAGAAAAATGAGGTTACCATAACTGACATTTCACTTCATATCCCTACTGGGTCAAAAAGCACCCATAGTTGAGTAACTTTGGGTGCATGGTTTTAAATTGCTTTTGAGAATGGGTGGACCAATTGACTACTCCATCAAGAATTTATTAATGTACTTAATTTCCACATCCCCTCCAGCATTTGCCATTCCCCCTTTTTGTTCCAGTGATACCACCACTAGCTCTATACCCCAAGTTCATAAAAGAAAGAGGAAAAGGATCCAAATACAAAAATATTTAGAATAACTTTTTTGTTGTTCTAAGGAGGTGTTTATCAATTGGAAGTGGTTGAAAAATTATGGCATGTGAAGGTAATGGGATAATATTGTGCAATGAGAAATGACAAGGGCAGCTAGATGGAACAGTGGCTGGAGCACTGGAGGAAGACTCATCTTCATGAGTTTAAAACTGGCCTCACATACTTCCTAGCTGTGTGACTTTCAGTGAGTTACTTCACCCTGTTTGGTCTCAGTTACTCATCTATGAAATGAGCTGGAAAAGGAAATGGCACTCCAGTGTCTTTGCTGAGAATACCCCAAATGGGTCATGAAGAATAGGACATGACTGAAAAACTACTGACCAAAGAAATGGCAAAAGGTACAGTTTCAGAGAATCCTGGGAACTTTGAACTAATGCAGAGTGAAGTGAGTAGAACCAGGAGAATAATTGACACAATAACAAGACTATCAAGATAAACACTTTTGAAAAATGCACTAACTCTGACCAATACAACAACTAACCATCACTCCACAAGAATGAAGAATACTATCTGCCTCCTAACTTGGAAGGGATGAACTTGAAAAAGAAAATATTCTTTCTGGACATGTTCCAGGTGGAAATGTTTTCCCCTAACTACATTTAGTACAAGGGTTTGTTTTTCTTTTCTTTTTTTCCTCATTGGGTTCTCAGGGGAAGAGGGAAGGAAAATAAATACTTGTCAATAGAACTGTTTTACTGGAAAATCTTCAGGAGCTCTGCATTGCCTATTAATTAGATATGACCTTGGCATTCAAGGTCTTCCATCATCTGACTGACCTACCTTTCTAATCTCATAGTCAACTCCCCCTTCAATTCAAATTCACATTAAATATTTAGAACAGTGCAAGGTAAACTAATTTAAAATAAATAAGTCATTGCCTTCAAGAGTTGAGTTTGAGAGATATGACATTTATACCTATATAAATATATGAGACAGTGTGGAAAGCTGGTCTCATAGCCAGGAAGCCCTGGGTTTGAGTCCCAAGTCTCACACATACTAGTTGTGTGATTAGACCAATACACACTTCAAGTAATTCTCTAAGAATATAAGTTGCAGAGAAGGTGCTGACCAATTCTTACCCCATTCTTGTTTCTCCCTTTCCCACCTCCATGTTTTTCCCATTCTGTTCCTTGGGAGCCTTCCCTGACTGTTGAAATCCCTTCCTTCTTTCCTTACTCACTGTGAAGGAGTCACCTCTTCCTGGAAGTCTCCTCTCAATCTCATGCCCTCCTTTTCCCTCCTGTGGCCATTGAAAGTGATCACCCCCCACCCCCAAACTGCTCATTGATAACTCTTTGCCTCGGACCATCTTATGCTTCCAGCAGACTTCCTCACCCTTTTTCTTTACCAGTAGATGTTGAACATTCCCTCCCCCTCTTTTCCTCCATTAGATTACCTATTTTTTGAGAGTGACATATTTATCACACAGATTTCTGCCAGCTGAGCACACGGCACAGTGCCTTGAACCCAAAAAGTGCCTGTTGAAAGGATTGATAGATAAATGAATGAATGAGAGAGATGAGAGGGAGGGTTCAATTCCAGGGAGTGGGATTAGGGAAGGAGGAGATGACATTTGAGTTGAGTATATTTATAGGAGAGAAGGATAATCTGCTCAGCAAGAACAGATCATTTTGTGGGTAGCATTTCCCTCTCTAAAATTCTTGAATCCCAACACAATGAGCGATCTTAATGAAACACATGTCTATTCTCTCAGTAGGGAGATGGGGGACTATAGGCATGGAATGCTTGCACCCACATGTTGCTCTATGGCTTGGCTTGGTTTGGCTTGGCTGGCCCATTTGTAGTTTTGTGTACAAGACATTTCATCTCCCATCTATATGCCTTTTCCCAGATTGGCCCCCACAAGAACATACCTCTGTCTCTTGGAATTCCTAGCTTGTTTCCAGGTTCCAATGAAGTGCCACAGCTTAAGGAAGCCTTTCCTTATTGCTCATTATCTTTCCCCCTAAACTCTCCTCTTCCTAACTTCCCTATGACTAGTTTTTAAAACTCTAACCTTCTATCTTGGATCCAATACAAGTATACATTCCAAGATGGAAGGTAAGAGTTGGGCAATGGGGGTTAAATGACCTGCCCAGGGCCATGCAAAAGAGCCTGAAGCCAGATTTGGATTGAGGACCTCCCATCTCTAGGCCTGACTCTCCATCCACTGAGGCACCTAGCTGCTCCCTCGTATGGCCACCATCTTCCCAGTTACTTCTTGGCTTGTAACCTGGTGTCATACTCGGATCCTTTCTTTCTCTCACCTCACATTTCCAATCATGGTTGGTACCTTCATAAAATCGCATTTACACATCCTCTTCTCTCCTCTATCAATGCCCTCACCTGGGTGCAGGACCTCATCCCCTCACACTCAGATTGTTGCAATACTCTGCTGGTGGGCCTTCTTGTCTCCAGTCTCTCCCCACACCAGTCCACCCTCCATTCAGGTGTCAAAATGATCTTCATTAAGTACAGATCCAGGGCAGTGAGCAATGGATAGAGAGAGCACTGGGCCTGAAGTCAGGGAGGCTCCTCTTCCAAAATTCAAATCTAGCCTTAGATATTAGCTTTGTGACTCTGAAAAAGTCACTTCACCCTCTTGGCCTCAGTTTCCTCATCTGTCAAATGAACTGGAAAAGGTAATGGCCAACCACTCCAGTATCTTTACCAAGAAAACCCCAAATGGGGTCATGCAGAAGTGGATGTGCCTGAGAAATGTCTGAACATAAGTACAGATTGAAGTGGGTCTCCTTCCTATTCAGTAATATCCAATGGCTCCATAGTGCCTCTAGGATCAAATACACAATCTTGTTTCACTTTTAAAGCCTTCCATAACCTGATCCCTTCCTACTTTCCTGGCTTCTTACACCTTCCTCCTCTCCACGTCCTCTGCAATCCAGCAACACTGGGCTGAGGGCTGTTTCTCCCGCAAGATGCTCCATCTCCTGACTTGAAGCATTTTCCCTGACCGATCCCCATTCCCTTCTTCATCTCTCCCTTCCAGCTTCTTTTCGTATCAGCTCAAATCTCACCTCCTGCAAGAAGGCATTCTCAATCCTTTTTAACCTTAATGCCCACCATCTCCCATCTCCCTCCACGGTTATGGCTTATCTATAGCTGGTTCCGTGTTGTCTCTCCCATTAGATTGTGGGCTCCTCAAGAGCAAAGATGGGGTCTTTTTTAAGTCTTTCTTTTCATTCTCAGAACTTGTCATAGCTCCCGTGTCCATGCTAAGCCCTAAGACAGGCTTCCTAGATGAAGAAATGAATATTACAAAGGAGACGTCAAAGGTATCTCAGGAAATGACTGCTTTGGAAAAACAAAAAGGCCCCAAAATATGAAAAATCAATTAAAATGCCCAGATGTAGGAATCACTCAACGCACGTCTATTAAGTGTCTACCTTGTGTCAGGCACATTGTTCTAGGGAGCCTCTGAGGTCCCTTCCAGATCTAACTCTGTGACCCAGGATCCTGGGTCCCCTCCCCTTGGATGCTGACCTCTGTTTCCACTGGGGTGCTCTACCATTCGAATTTCTTCATTTGGGGTCTGTGAACTAAGTTTACATTTTTATTTTCTCCCATTGTGCTTCAATAGAATTAGTTTGTCGTCCTTTTATAGAACCTTTTCCCAAGTACAGCTTCCCCAGGTTGCCCAAGGAGGCCATGACACTGAAGTTCTAGAGCCTTTCACCGTCCACACCAAAGGGAGTCCCAACAGAAGCAGCAGCTTCTCCAGGAGGACATACAGGAATGGTTTCTGCCTGGGGGAGGCCGCCCTCCTCTAGCCCTAAAAGATGGGGAGGCAGAAGGCTGTCTGTTCATGACTGGCTGGCGAAGTTAGCTGAGTCAGAGCAGGGCCATCTTTCCAATTTGTTTCCATATGCCCCATTTAACTTGGGGCTTGCTGAAATGGAAAATATGCAGAACTCGGCAGGATTAGAATTTCCAAACCAATCTCATTCATCATCAGAAAAGATAATTGTTTGGGGATCAAAGATGGCCCAGCCAGCTGTATAGAGCTCAGGGTCTTAAAGAACTTACTCCGACTTTCAAGTCATTTATCAAATTTAGTGATTCCTCCATTAAAATGGCCTCCCCCCCACCCCCGACTTTCTTCTCTGGGAGCCTTTTCGTGGAATTAAGGAAGAAGGATGAACATTTTGATGGCAAAATACAAGAGTTCAGGAAGCTTGGTAAAGTGGGTTGAGTGCTGAGTTTGGAGTCAGGAGGCCCTGAATTCAAATCCAGAACTCTGACACCAACTGGACGATGAAGAGTTAAGTTACTTAACCTCTAAGTGCCTCTGGTACCTACTATTTAAAATGATCATGGCCTGGATGACTGCCAAGTCCCTTCAAGCTCTACATCTGTGACATGACACTGTCTACTAGATCATAGATAGTGATTTGCACTGGTGGAACGTTAGGGTTAGTCTGAGAGTTCCCCCATGTTGTCAGAATCACAGCTCCTCTTCCCATTCATTTGAAAAAATGGTCAGAAAATAGGATGTGTGGGCCGGGGTGAAAAATTGGGATTTTGAGTCCAAAGAAATCACATGCATTGCTGGGAAGAACACAAGACTTGGAATCAGGGGTTTGAATTCTACCTTTGCTATTTGCTGCCTATTTGACTTAGAGAAAGTTACTTAACTTCCCCAGGCTCTTATTTCTTTTTCCATAAAATAAGGGTGTTGGACTTCATGACTTCTAAACAGTAGACAATGTCAACAATAATAATTATTATCATTAGACCACCTTGCTTTTAACTGGTAAAATAAATGTGTTCCTCTCTCTCTGTTTCTCTTTCTCTCTCTCTCTCTCTCTGTTTCTCTCTCTCCTCTCCCTTCCTTCTCTCCCTTCCTTCTCTCCCTTCCTTCTCTCCCTTCCTTCCTTCCTTCCTTCCTTCCTTCCTTCCTTCCTTCCTTCCTTCCTTCCTTCCTTCCTTCCTTCCTTCCTTCCTTCCTTCCTTCCTTCCTTCCCTCCTTCCCTCCTTCCCTCCTTCCTTCCTTCCTTCCTTCCTTCCTTCCTTCCTTCCTTCCTTCCTTCCTTCCTTCCTTCCTTCCTTCCTTCCTTCCTTCCTTCCTTCCCTCCTTCCCTCCTTCCTTCCTTCCTTCCCTCCTTCCCTCACTCCTTCCTTCCTTCCCTCCTTCCTTCCTTCCTTCCTTCCTTCCTTCCTTCCTTCCTTCCTTCCTTCCTTCCTTCCTTCCTTCCTTCCTTCCTTCCTTCCTTCCTTTCATCACATCTTCAGAAATGCTGCAGGTTACTGTTTGTCAGAGTCATTTGGAGTATGTTTCTGAATGAAGACAAGAGGATGGATTTGAAGGCTACAAGTTTGGTTCTGAATCTGTGTGTTGTGCCCTTTGGAATTTCCCTCATTTGGATGGTAGCTGCGTTCCCAGGACAGACATCAGAAGCTTGTAATCTTGTTCTCCTCCATTGAGAGGGACATCAAAAATTCAGTGAACAATTGCCTGGGGACTCTCTGAAGTTTAGCAGGGTTGTTTATGGGATCTTCAGCCCTGTGGACCTGTTTGAAAACTTCTGATAGTGTTCTGTGGGAAGCAGCAAATCCCCTTCAGCTGAATGATGCTCTTTGATCCCACTGAAGTCTCCTTCTGAAGATTAAACAGATTGACTTAGTGATAAAAGGCTCATGTAATCCCAGCAGCTGAAAGTTGTAAGGGACCTTTAGGCCAACTTGTTCAACACATAACCCAGCAGCAATCATGACACAGCAGCATCCACAATAACCGCTGCTAACGTTCACATCTCTCTCTGTGAACTAGGTGCCCTTCTTAAGTCCATTTTACAGACAAGGAAACTGAGGCTGAGATAAGTGACTCGCCCCAGGTCACACAGCTAGCAAGTGTCTGAGACAAGATTTGAACACAGTTCTTTCTTCTCCAAGTCCAGTACTCTACTTGGTCATCTGGCCACCTCAACAAGAGCACATGCATCTTTAGCTCAAGGAAATGGAGAGCCATGACTTCATGTGACAGGTCCCTCCACTTGAGGGTGGCCATAATAATGATGATTATTATTTTTTTAAACCTCTACCTTCTGTCTTAGAATCAATACTGTGTATTGGTCCCAAGGCACAATAGTGGTAAGGGCTAGGCAATGGGGGTTAAGTGACTTGCCCAGGGTCACCCTGCTGGGAAGTGTCTGAGGCCAAATTTGAACTCAGGACCTCCCATCTCTAGGCCTGGCTCTCCATCCACTGAGCTACCCAGCTGCCCCTTGATTCTTTTTAATATTGTTTTTTATTGTCATGAAAAGCACCCTTCCATATTGGTCATCGTAAGAGCTCTCTCCTACATAACTAAAAGCTCCCAATAAAACCGTAAATACACTGATGGGAAAGAGAGTCTCCATCCGACTCAACAGTTCTTTGTCGTTCTTCATCATCGCTGAGAGCAGTCGCGCTTTCACAGACGGTCACCATCCAATATGGGCAGCCATCATTATTAGGACATTTTTTAGGGATTCAGCCCCAAATTGCATCTCTATAATTTCCATTTCTTGCTTCCAGTTCTGTCTTCTTGGGGCAGCAAAACATGCGAGTTACCTAGCTGCCTCCTCTCTGCCTCCCTTCAAGCTCAGGTCAGATGCCGCCTCCTACAGAAAGCCTTCCTGACTTCCACTTCCTGACTTCACACTTGTTTCCTCTATATCTGTGCCTGCTTACATAGGCGTATGCTGTTTTTTCTGATAAAATGTGAAATCCTTGGCAGGGAATGATTCACATTTTTGGTTTATTTCCTAGGCGTTGAGCAGCGCCCGACGCATAGTAGGTCTTTACTAAATGCTTGCTGATGGATGGGGGGACTGTAGATCCTCCAGAATGAGGAGCAATTCCTTATGTTTGTAAATTTCATAAAACTACCCCTTGTTGCCCTGGTCATTCCATGCCCTCACTCAGCCTTTCCCCATCCAGACCAGGTCTTCCCAATGGAGAGAACATCAGACAACATTCCATATGGAGGAGCCATGAGCAGACATCTCATCAGCAGCCTCTCATCATGGCCCCCCTCTTCTGGCATTCCCACGGGATCCAGGCCTGGAGATGGGGATGTCCTGAGTTCAAATTTGGACCCAGACACTTACTATCTATATGACCTTGGGCAAGTCCTTTGGCTGTCCGCCATGATTGGACTTGTTTCCTCCACCATTCCCACCTCGTAGGCCCTGCAGCTTCCCTTAAAACTCAGGCGAGGCCCCGCGTGTCCCCAACCCCAGCCGCCCAGCCGCCAGGTCTCGATTCCATCTCCAATAACCGCCAGGTGTTTTATCTGCACTTAGAGCCCGGCATGTAAAACCCCGTGTATTCCCGTAGCGCCTTGCATACAGTAGGCCTTATGAAAATGCTTGTGGATCCATTGCTCTTCAGCCCTACCAGGGGATGGCATCAGTGTGGGGAAGGAATTCTGGGGCTGGGAGTTCCCACTCTGAGTCTCCCTTTTGTTTGACGGGTCCTTATGAGTTCTCCGGGATTTAGGGAAGCCCATTCATTCGCCCAGAGTCACTCAGCCAATGTGTTTTGGAGATAAGATTTGAACCCAGGTCTTTCTGGCTCTGTGCCCAGGACTCCGTCTCCTGTCATCATCACGTAATGCTGCCTCCAAGTTGGAATAATACGAATATGTGAAATCATCTACCAAGTACGTCCATTGTACTCAACTGGAAAAAATAGTGTGGTAGGGGCAGAGTTTGCTTTGGGGAGAAGACGTGCTCGATACCTGCTGGTAAGTCATTCAGGCTCTCTATTTCCTTATCTGTAAAATGGGCTTGAGAATATCTGCACTAACTGCTTTCAGAGAGGTGCTTGGGAAAGCACGAGACAGAAGATGAGAGGGAAGCAGGTCCCCTGACCATGAAGAAGCTCTCCCTCCCCTCGCACTCAGCAAAGCCTCCGAAAATCCACCCTTTGTGAAATGGCGGCCAGGGTCCCTCCTAGCATTTGCAGCCTGCCATTCCACCCATTGTGCCCAGCTCTGCACTTCAGCTGGAGCTGCTCCTGTGAGCCCAGGGATTTGGGAAGGGCAAGTGGTTTCTGGGCTGCGAATTGGTCAGAGAGAACAAAGACACATGGAAAGGCTGCTTGGGGGGAGGGTGGCTCTGGCTGCCCAGACTTCCCGGCAAAAAGCTGGTTGCCAGTCACTTGTTCAGGGTCCTCCTACTTGTGCCCCCACCTCTACTTCCCCAGCTTACCATCCTCTTCCCTCTGCTCTTTGCCACATCTCTCTCTGTCTCTGTCTCTGTCTCTGTCTCTCCCTCTAACTCCTTGTCTCTCTCTCATTCCCATTCTCTTCCTCTGTCTGTCTGTCTCTCTCTCTGTCTCTGTCTGTCTGTCTCTGTCTCTGTCTCTGTCTCTCTGTCTCTCTCTGTCTCTCTCTGTCTCTCTCTCTCTCTGTCTCTCTCTCTCTGTCTCTGTCTCTCCCTCTAACTCCTTGTCTCTCTCTCATTCCCATTCTCTTCCTCTGTCTGTCTGTCTCTCTCTCTGTCTCTGTCTGTCTGTCTCTGTCTCTGTCTCTCTGTCTGTCTCTGTCTGTCTCTCTGTCACTCTGTCTCCCTCTCTCCCTTCCTCTCTGTCTCTGCCTCTCCCTCTAACTCCTTGTCTCTCTCTCACTCCCATTCTCTTCCTCTGTCTGTCTGTCTTTGTCTCTATGTCTCTGTCTCTCTGTCTCTCTCTGTCTCTGTCTCTCTGTCTCTGACTGTCTCTCTGTCACTCTGTCTCCCTCTCTCCCTTCCTCTCTGTCTCTGTCTCTCCCTCTAACTCCTTGTCTCTCTCTCACTCCCATTCTCTTCCTCTCTCTGTCTGTCTGTCTCTGCCTCTGCCCCTCCCCTCTGTCTCTGTCTCTCTCTGTCTCTGTCTGTCTGTCTCTCTCTGTCTCTGTCTCTCTGTCTCCCTCTCTCCCTTCCTCCCTCTCTGTCTCTGTCTCTCCCTCTAACTCCTTGTCTCTCTCTGACTCTCACTCTCTTCCTCTGTCTGTCTGTCTGTCTGTCTCTGTTTCTCTTTCTATCTGATCACTGCTCCTTGCTAGATCATCATGGGAGACAGGCAATGTCTGGAAAGACAGACGCTTGTGTGGGTGACCCGGATGTGCCAGGAAGAGGAGGGAGAAGCGTGCCTTCAGCTCAGGGTCCTTCAGGCTTTTGATCTCAGCCATAACAACAGCTTTTATTTCTATGAGCTCTTTACACTTTAGGGCTATCCAAGATGCTGGAGCGAGGAGGGACCTCTGAGGTTATTGAATTCAACCTCCTTAGTCTACAGATGAGCCAATGGAGAACCAAAGGAGGAAGTGACTTATCCAAGTTCCCACCTAGTAATCCATAGTCTGACTCTGAACGCAGAACCCTTCCTGTCTGCACCACAAACATCCCTTTTGCATGTCACCCCTCTTGGCAAAGTCTTTTCCTCAAGGCAACTCTCTGAGGTAGGCATTGGAAGGCTCTTGCCTCTATCTTACAGATAAGGAAACTGAGGCACAATGGTATACAGATCCTTTCAGATCACAAATCTAGCATTATCTTCACATGGTACCTCTCAAAGGTGGAAGTTTTATTGTCTTATCTCCCCTTCCTGGACCCAGAAAGCCTCACGCTCTGCAGGGAATGCTTAGGTGGGTTGTCCTCCCTTGCTTCCGATCGGGCGACCTGATGGCCGCAGGTCCTTTTTAGAAAAACAGTGTGGTAGGTAGGTGTGCAGTTTATTTTAGAGAGAAGACCCAACTGATACTCTATACCAGCCAGTAAACCTTCATTTCCTTAGCTGCAAAACGGGCATGAATATATTTGTACTAACCCCTTTTATGGGGTGTCTAATTTTCTTCTAACACATATATGTAGCCGAGGTCAGCTAGGCACTGTACATATGTATGTGTGTGTGTGTGTATATATATATATATATACATATATATATATATATATATTTGATCTTCACAAGAACTATTTTCCATTTTTCAGATGAAGAAACTGAGGCTGCAAGAGATTAAGTGACTTAACTGGTGCCTCATACTGGGTAAGTGAGAGGCAGCGTGCTGTTGGGGATACAGCAGTTGCCTTGGATTCCACTTCTTAGAGAAAGATCCAAATTCCAATCTTGCCCCTGATATTTATGAGTGGTGTGACCCTGTTCAAGTCCCTTAGCCTCTCCATGCCTCAGTTTCCTCAAATATAAAATGAAAGGGTTGGTGAGGTGGCTTTTAAGGTGCCTTTCTCATTCTAAATCTGTGATTATAGGCCACTAAGGGAGGCCCCCAGAGGCTGAGGGGTTTCCCCTAGAAGGTTCCAGAACCATCCCAAGGTGAGGAGGTGCCTGAGGCAAATGAGGCTTTATTATGGGGAAGGAGAGTGGGGAGGAAGAAGGGAGAGCAAGGGGGGAGCCTGAGGTCTATAGATGGTTGAGGATCTCCACCTGGGTGGAGAAGAGGACAATCTTTTATAGTGTGGTGGTCTGGCATGGGGTAACTCGGTTATCTCTATTGAGCAAGGTTGGGGTACTTGGGTCCAGATGATTGCCTAGCCCTATGGAGGTTGGCCTTGGGTTCCCAGGCTTCTATTGTCATCCTGAGAACGGTAGAGACCGCCTAAGTCCAGAACAACAATCGATCATGGATTCGTCAGGACACGGCATGGGAAGTAACAGTGCCCTATGAAGGGCAATTATTTGTTTCCTTCTGGAGTTCCAGCAGCAGGAGCAGGGAAGGGGGCTGCTATTGGTCTCAGTAGGGAAGGGGAAAGGCGATTTTGGTCCCAGGCTCTATCAGGATGGAGGCAAATTGTCTTTGGGGATACTTCTATGGGAGGTTAAGAGGAGCAGAAGGGAAGACTGTTGGCTTCCTGGCTCAGAAAGAAAAGAAAGAGATCACACCTTTTGGGAGAAATCATAGATTTTTCTTCTTGTTACTGAAACTTTACTTCCAAGCCATCTAGGCTTTTAGTAACATTCCTTCTTCCCTCCAATTTTGCAACTTCTCTTGGAGCTGACATCCCAACATCCTTACCATCCTCAGAGACAATATTCCCAAATCCCTTCTTTCTTCCCAGGATTCTGACCCTCCTTATATCTTAATATTCCCTACTTCTCTCAGAGCCAACATCTTTACATTCCTCACAGTCAACATCCCAATATCCTGATCCTCCTCAGAGTCAACATTTCAATATCTCCACTTTCCTAATTGCCAACATCCCAACGTCCTTACCTTCCTCAGAGACATTTCCAAATCCCTTCTTCTTTTTTTTTAAATATATTTTATTTGATCATTTCCAAGCATTATTCGTTAAAGACATAGATCATTTTCTTTTCCTCCCCCCCACCCCCCATAGCCGACGTGTAAGTCCACTGGGCATTAGACAAATCCCTTCTTCTTTCAAAGCCAACATCCCAATATCCTGACCCTTCTTACATCCCAATATTGCTTATTTCTCTTATGGCCAACATTCCTAAATCAGAGCAAATACTCTTACCTTCCTCAGAGACAACATTCCCAAATCCCTTCTTTCTTCCCAGGATTCTGACCCTCCTTATATCTTAATATTCCCTACTTCTCTCAGAGCCAACATCTTTACATTCCTCACAGTCAACATCCCAATATCCTGATCCTCCTCAGAGTCAACATTTCAATATCTCCACTCTCCTAATTGCCAACATCCCAACATCCTTACCTTCCTCAGAGACATTTCCAAATCCCTTCTTTCTTCCCAGGATCCTGACCCTCCTTACATCTTAACATTCCCTACTTCTCTCATGGCCAACATCCTTACATTCCTCACAGCCAGCATCTCAACATCCTGATCCTCCTCAGAGACAAGATTCCCAAATCCCTTCTTTCAAAGCCAACATCCCAATATCCTGACCCTTCTTACATCTCAACATTCCTTATTTCTCTAATCGCCAACATCCCAATATCCTTGCCTTCCTCAGAGACAGCATTCCCAAATCTCCACTTCTCTCTGCGCCCACATCCTAACATCCGGACCTCTCTTGGAGCTGAGATCAGCATTCTTTAGCTAAATTTGATTGGCTCAAAGGAACTGTTGGAGTGAGAATCTCATCCCACCAGTTGGGGCAGTTCAGGAAGTGGGGTGAGAGAGAAGAGAGCCTTGAGACTGGCAGAGCAGAGCCTTGGGGCTCCAAATCTGGCCCTGTCGTTCAGTCTTAGCCCATTGGGGTCTTAGGCAAGTTCTTTAACTCTGAGCTTCAGTTCTCCTTAAGTCTCTTTTATTTCCCTAGTGGGAGAGTTTGCACAGAGAGGAAATCTTTTCCAAAGGATGCTGTGAGGACCCAGCAAGGTGAAAGAACCCAGTGAGATGAAAATACTTTAGAAAGTTACAAGTTCTCTTCAAAGAGATGTGATTTGTTGTGAGGAGCAGCCTTGGATCTAGCCCAGGACAAGTTGTTCTGACCTTGAGCTCGAGGTCCACTTCTCTCCCGTCTTCCTGGTATTTAATAGCCTCCCTCCCTAACCTCATTTTCCATCACTCCCTTCCATAGAGGTTTACTCCCCATCGAGCGGTTCCCTGAACTTGGCATCCCTCCCCAGTGCTTCCCATGGGCTGTTCCTTGTGCCTGGTATGCACTACTCTGTCTTCTTATCCTCTTCTAAGACTCAGCTTAAGTGCCTTCTCTGGGCAGCTTTTCATGGCTTTCCAACCCCCTTCTGTTATTTTTTATTTCTCCCTTCTCAGGTGGCCTGGCATTTACTTCTTTGCATCTATGCTATGAGCAGCAGGCTCCTTGAGGGCAGGAAGCCCTTCTTGGTCCTCCCTTCTACTATGAACTTCCTCCCCAAACTTTCTTGTATTCAATGTGGGTATTATACTTTAAGGAGCACCTATTGTCCTCCTCAACAGAATGGAAACTCCTTGAGGGCAGGAACTGCCTCACTTTTGCCTTGGCTTCCCATTCCATGTAATCCATATTTGCTTAAATTAATCCAGTTGAAATGCCAACAAATGAAAGGTAGGGATGGTGTAGGGGTAGCCTAGTAGCTTCTCATAGTTCCTACATAGAAAGGAATACTATGCAGGGGTATAGATGGTGCTGGTGGGAAACAAGGTGATTTGGGGTCAGTGGGGGGAAGTCCTGAAAGAAATCCTGGATTTAGACTTATTAGGGGCTTTGAAGGAGATCACTTGCTTGATTTACATTATTTATATGATAAGGGAATAGAATAGAGAAATAGGTGACTTGCCCAGGGTCACACGGCTACTGTGACCAAGTCAGGATTTGAAGGAGAAGGATTGGGGCTCTCAATTATTCACTTGAAGTATTTTTGACAATCCAGCCAGTGTCTACTGGGTGCCCTCCTTTATCCTCGGCAAGTCTGAATCCTTCAGAGAGAGACAGAGTCCAGAGATTTTGAATTGAAAGTCTGAAAGAAAGTGTTCTCCGTGTGGGCGGGGGAAGTTTCCCCTACCCACAGGAGGCCTTTTCACCCTTGAGCTGAAAAGGAAGCTGGAGGATGGGATGTCATACCAGCTGGGGTCCCAGGAATTCATTCTCTGGGGCAGCTTGGCAGACTC